>NW_013666126.1:417383-443176 GCF_000517525.1 Limulus polyphemus
GTGTTGACATAATAGAAGTGGCACTATTTCAGAAGAAGCGAGAACCACCCTTGCCCTTCACTGGTGTATTGTGTCGTGCACAGTAATCGTTTTTATTGTGTCGTGCACAGTAATCGTTTTATTGTATGGTGCACAGTAATCGTTTTTATTGTATGGTGCACAGTAATCGTTTTTATTGTGTATTGTGTCGTGCACAGTAATCGTTGTTATAAAGCATTAAAGCAAATATAAACGTTTTCCATTTAAACGAACTTTTCTGATAGGGTGGATATTAAAATAAAATGTTTTCACAAAAAATCAACTCAGAATATTTATACAACAGAAATTATGAAGAAAAGTAAGTGTATCTTATATATAAGACTTTTAACTGAGTGTTAAAGAAAGCATACAATTTTTATAATCATATGAATTTTAATGGTATTTTATTAAAACAGTTGAAACAATTGTGTATATTGTATCCAAGGAAAACAACTATACATCTTGATTACACACGAATCCCACTATCTATAAACACGTCAATTAGTTAGATTTGATAACACACGAATCCCACTATTTATAAACACGTCAATTAGATTAGGTTTGATAACACACGAATCCCATTATCTATAAACACGTCAATTAGATTAGATTTGATAACACATGAATCCCACTATCTCTAGACACATCAGTCATACTATATTTGGTTAAACATGGGTTACAATATTTCTAAATACACCAGTCATGCGAAATTTGATAATACACAAATCCCACTATAGTCATCAGTTATATTATATCTGATAATACACAAAGCCCACTATCTATAGACACGTCACTGATATTAGTATTGATACTTCACGAATCCCAATAGCTCTATAGATGTTAGTCATATCAGTGTTAATAGCACACGAATTCCACTACCTCTAGACAGATCAGTCATATTAGCATTAATAACACACGAATTCCACTACCTCTAGACACATCAGTCATACTAATTTTGAAAATACACAAATCCCACTACCAATAGACACGCCAGTCATATTAGATTTGATAACACACGAATTCCACTATTTCTAAGCACATCAGTCATACTAAATCTGATAATTCACGAATTCCACCATTTCTAAGCACATCAGTCATATTAGATTTGATAACACACGAATTCCACCATTTCTAAGCACATCAGTCATACTAAATCTGATAATTCACGAATTCCAAATCGTTGAAGCATGGAGCGGTTGACTTTGAATATCCTAGTAATTTAGCTAACATTTCTCTCATCATTGCATACCAGTTGAGCTGTAGATTAGTGTTACTCGGTTGAAATTACTGTATCAACTATTAAACTGAATAATAACGTCATGAAATAAAGTTTTGAAGTCAGATACCACAGCTCATTCAGATATGTGTGGTACCAGTAAATTCAGCGTCATTCCATAATTTGAAACACCTCAACTTATCGTGAAACTAAAACAAGTCCTTAGACTAATTCATTATCTAAAGCAATAAGGAATGAATAAATACCTGGCCTCCATTATCAGACCTCCGTATTACGCTCTTCAGAAATAGCTAATTCAGTTACTTCTCCCTGAATCACTCGCCTGAGGAACGGCGATGACGGTAGCACTTTTACCCCTAATTCGCTTTCTTGCGACAGACCATGGACAGTACACGTAGCTATCTGAAGAGCGCAACTGTCAAGAGATGGTCGCTTTCGTTCCTCGAGGGAAGGAAGGGTTGATGGATAGATGAAGTTTATCTGTAAACATTACTAAATATTAAGATGACTGAATGAAATACGGAATTAGTTTTTGACGTCTCATTTGGTTTTCAAAGGGTAAGTGAATCGACAAATGAATAACGAGTCGTTTCGAATACGAATTTGAGCATGTCATATACAATGTATAATTAGTGCTAATATGTTTGAAGATGTAGATATTAAGGTGAACAATAAGGAGTAGTTCTAATGTAAAATGTTAAGTACCTTAGGCTTGGTTTTTGGAAAACAAAATACTTCTCTCGAAAGCATTCGATTTAAATATATGTAAATAGTTCATTCAGTTTCACATTTTGTATTTCGTTTATTTTATATCTAATGATTTAAAAATCTTAAATAACATATAAATTATGTTTGCCATCCTTTATTTAAGATTGTGATTTTTAGATTTTAATTCAGCTTCTATTGCTTGTTACAAACGTAATTTATGTAAATATGATACATAAACATCACACGATTGAAATGCCTTTGAATCAATTCACTCAACATTATATGGGTAGTAATATCAGTACAAAATTTTCTTTTTCACAACAAATATCAGCAACGATAGTTGTCTCTGTCTTAATGTCCTATCAAAATAGATCATAAAGTTAAGATTAAACCCCGTGTGAGATAAAAACTATGAAGTTAAAATAAAATGTTATTCATTACACACCACAACATTTTAGATAAGATATTACAATACTGTCGTTTAAAATATAAAGAAAGTCTTACACGTTTTAACAATTACAGTCTACTGGTATTCCAAATAACATTGATTAATTAATAAAGATAACCTTCTTCCTCCTAATCACAGATAAAACATTTTATATTGTACGTTTACCTGACCAGAACCACGTGAATCGCTCATGGATATGCAACGTACTTGAGTTGCATCTTTTGGAATGCAAGATTTTCTTAGAGTGTCTGAGAAAATGCAACTCTCTCCTTCGAGGGTACTCCGTATTTCTGAAAGTAAAAATTCAGCCTCAAAAAGTTCTCGATGAATTAAATGAAAATATGATAACATCAAAAGAACCCTAGTCACTAGAGAATGTGACCAAATAACAAGTACGCTATGATACATAATGTAACTGACTGGTATGTTTTGTGTTTTAGCTTATACACATTTAAGATATAAAATCTAAGCAAATCCCACCTAAATGTATATAACGTTTGAATCTTAAATAAGGGGGATCGAACAATAACGATTAATACTTGATTGTCTTTTATTTAATATTTAGCAGCTACATCATCAAAACTTCATAGAAATATTGCATGTTTACAAAAAGTGCAGCCAGAAGATGAATTTTAAAAGTCTGATAAGTTCTTGTACAAAGAAATATCTCAAATCAACATCACTACTTTTATATTGCATTCGTATAGAATAATATGAGTCAGACATTACTATCTATAAAATAGAGGAAACCAATTTTGGAAGTGCAATCATATGAAGCTGAGCTACAAATATTATATTCCGAAACCTATCGGCAAGTAAATAATTCAGCAATGGAGAGGTATAGGAATATCTTTCTTGGAGTTACGGAACGAGTTGTTTATGAGCTTACCCTGTGACAATCATTGAAGGTGAACCTCAAGTTCACGTTCTATGAGACATTTAATCATATGTATTATACACCAAAAATATCAATTGCAAAAATGTAGAAAAACTTATACGAACAAATTTAAAAACTAATAATTACACAATTACCACCCAACGACAACAGTTATATGCATAAATGCAAATGAGGCGAACACCTTTAACAGAGTTACGAAACAGTGACAAAAAATCAATAGCTGTGTTCATAGTGCTGCCCGTATGTGACGTATGTTAATATGGCTGCTTCATTATCAGTATTGTTTGCTGTCTTTAGTTTATCCGCATAGCGTCCATTCGTAATTGTGTCTGTAGTACACAGCCGCTGAAACACACTTTTCATGTCATCTGATGGGAGGATGGTGTTCATTTGTAAATCGACTGACATACAATCCTGCAGTATCCTGAGCATTCTGGTGACTCTCTATATGCAGTAAAACCATGTTAAACTGTTATTGTACTGAATACTGTGCCATTATTTCGATAATTGGGGAGCAGTTGAGACACAATGCTTATGTATTACCTTATGTATAGGCTTTTTATATTTTTATAAATTTTATAACATTTTGGACTTTTCAAAAGTATAACGACCTACTTATTTAAAGTTTTGGCCTTGCTCCTCACACCTAGGTTTATGTAACAATCTTTGTAACGATTGGATTTCGATCTTCTATGGCAAAACTCCATATACTTATAAATGTTATTCTTGAGGAGAGACGTTCATATGTTTAGGTTTAAAACATTTAATTTATCATTGCCTTCAGTTTTGCTAGTGGTATTTTAGATGTAGGATGCGTATTAATAAACTTTTCCTGAAGATATGATGCTGAATGACCTAAACGATAGTGTCCGAGGGAAGGCCTACAATCTCTCATTCCATACCACTAACAATTTTTTCGCTACGCCTTTCTATTTCTGAATTTTATGCCCGCCAATGAAAGTTGGAATCATTCTGTTAAACCATGTATCAATAAAATGCAACTCAAAATATGAGTGAATTTCAAAGATTAAATATCAAATTTTGGACACATTGTTACACCAAACTAGTTTTCATTTCACTTAACTCTAGTGTAATTATAAACTCTTATCTGATGTATTTTATGATATAAATGATCTTCGTATTCATGCAGAGCTTGAATTCATTTTGTAGTAAACGATTAGTTGAAAATTTAATAAATTGTTAAACAGAAACTTTATTTTATTCATTTTGAGTTGAAGACTAATTCTCCAAGTTTCCATTTAAGTAAAACTCATTCCAAATTAAAGTGTCTTTCTCCTTAAAGTTCTAGTTTACTTGTTTCAAACCTGACAAATTAGGGGTTTAATATAAACCTGAGAACATACCTGGAATAAGGTCCGGGCATCTTTCGTCTTCTAACATTGATGGGGGGGTATAACACTCTCCACTGTTTTTGAAAGTTATACTCTCTTCCCTGAACAGATATAAATGTCATGCATTATAACTTCACGAATAATTAGTATCTATTTACAGAATATAACAAGCAAAATACTACACAGCTAGTCGTAAATCATTAAATACAAAAAAAATAAGTAAAGAATGGTTACATAAAACTTTATCTTTACAATTGAAAAATTCAGCACCGGGAAGTTTAAGACGAATTTTATACTAAATTAGGGTACCTACATTCATTCTCTTATTTGTAACTGTTTGTTGTGTGGCAGCTTTGATGTAACTTGTCATAAATTATTAAGTGGAACTATACCGTAACTGAGAATTTTATAATTATATACATTTTATTTCAACAAGTGTTGAATCATCGTTTCTGTTTGGAATGGAAAAAGGCTTACTAATGAACTAGGTTAAAAGGAAATTCCAACATTCCATGTCAATCGACAATGTATAATCGCTCTTAAATTTGATCGAGATAATTAGAATTCAGCTACCTGAAGCCCAGAAGATTTTTAGCATTTTAATTTGTATGACATTATTAAGAGTGACCATAACTTGCTTGTAGCTCTTCATTGACTTATCCACTAAGAAAACAATATATATATATATATATATATTTATGAACCTCCTATTGGTAGGTTTTTTCCTCTGATGGAAATGTTTCAAGATCAGAATGTAGTCAGATTTCTGCAGTCTGTGCCCTAGATATAACAAGCAGTGACTAGATAGTAAAAAAAAAGTGTTTTCCGTAATTTGTACTATAATGATTACCAACAGTGCATACAAAGCAACAACAGTAGTGCCCGGCATGGCCAGGTGGATAAGGCGCTCGACTCACAATCTGAGGGTCGCGGGCTCGAATCCGCATCCCATCAAACATGCTCGCCCTTTCAGCCGTGGGGGCGTTATAATGTGACGGTCAATCCCACTATTCGTTGGTAAAAGAGTAGCCCAAGAGTTAGCGGTGGGTGGTGATGACTAGCTGCCTTCCCTCTAGTCTTACACTGCTAAATTAGGGACGGCTAGCGCAGATAACGATCGTGTAGCTTTGCGCGAAATTCCAAAACAAACAAACAAACAACAACAGTACATTTCTTAATTAACAATTAATAACAGACTCATGTGACTAATGATTGCTTCATAATTCGCTGGCTTATAAGTTATAATATCATTTTTTTGGAAAAATTCAAGTCCTGATGTTCTACTTGAAAACATCACGATGCTTTTTCCTTTAGAGATGTAAATAAATAGCAATGCAATAATATATAAGTATAAAAGATGGGTTCCCACATTTTCATGTGAAATAAGCACGTGTAATGCACCTTACAGCAGTACACACAGAAACGGTTATTTTCCAATGGCCGAAAGACCTAAGCCTAATATTTTCTGCTGTGTATTTAAGACAAATATTATTATGTGGAACTTGTTCAGAAATGTAGTGACGAAAAAGAGGAAAGAAACATATAAATATTTCTGCATGAACATCTTTGAACATGAAATTTAGCTACAATTCGATATTTTTCACGAAAAAACATTAACTAAATGTTTAACTGAAACAAGTGAACGAACTTAATACTTTATTGATTACGTTGTTTTTACATTTAATTCAAAATTACAAAAAATGTTAAGTAAATAATCCAATAAGTAGTAACTTCATTCACTAACACCGCCACGGCTTAATGAATAAAATATCTTTACTTACGAAAGCGATTTGACTAATAACTTACTTAGTTACTTACAATAATAATTGATATTTTTGAGAGATAATACGTTTTGAATCTAATAAGAAGTTGCGTTTCGCGCACATTTCATTAAATTGCGAATAATCTCGTATTGACTGTTATTAACGTTAATGCATTCCTGATTAACATACTTAGAAAAAAAGTCACATTGCAGTAGGCTAAAATAAGAAAAGTATATATGAATATGTAAGAAAGTTGTTTTTTTAGTAAATTAATGACTATTACCCGTGGGAATTGAATTTAAAATTAATTTAGTTTTGGAACAGATAATTTTTATCTTTCCTCTTTCGTTATATTTATGCAGCCTATAAATGAATACAGCATTTAATGCAAAATTTCTAAACCGCTCCACTGCTTCACGTGGAACACACTTAGATATACTTGTTATCAAAGACATTTGCTTCTGTGGCAAACAAATGACAGCTTCTTTGTCTTTGAAAGATGACGAACTATTACCACGTTCAAAGCGGACATATATTTATTTTGTTTTTTATATTGCGAAGTTTTCATCCCGGAATACGACACATCGGAGGTAACACAAGTTCTACTAATGTATTCATGAATTCACCACAGAACTATGAGATATATATGAATACAGCCAAATGAAACATGCCGATATATTTCATGTTTGTGACGATATTTTAAGACAAAAAGCATTTAAACTAAAATTATGACTCACTTTAAAAAAAATGGTAGAGATATCTTCTGCTGTAATGTATTCAGTACAATAATTTGAAAGTTGAAGTTAAAGACTGTTCCATCCAGGATGTATTGTTCAGTTGAAGTGATATATATATATTGTAAATGTCTGGCTGATCAGCATTTGAAACACTATTAGCCCTTAACAAACATATGCTTTAAGGCTCTTTTAACGTGAAAAACGACATCACTGGTACTAATAAAATCACAGAACCTGTAATATGATTAATTTGGTTTGGTTTGTTTCTAGTTAAGCACAATGGGCTATACGCGCTGTGCTCAACAGGGGTATCGAAGCTCAGTTTTCGAGTTATAAGCTTTCAGACTTATCGCTGTGCCACTGGAGGGCTATGTGATTAATGCAGCTATAGTGCCAATGTAACAAACCCTAATTATATATAGAACAAAGTTCATTTTGTTTTCGTAACAAAAGTGAATATATTACAATTTCAAAAAATATATTTCCTTGCAGTCAACATATCCATAAAACATTGGATGTAAAAAAGTGAATTCAACTTATAATTTACGAATACTGAATAATTCAGATGATTATATCTATGTGAGATTAGATGTTACATATAGTACTTATGTTAATAATTAAATATCATTAATTGATTAATTGGAAAGTGGACTGAATATAACGGTCTATGCGTTGTTATCAGTTTTCATCAGAATTAAACCATTTGATTTAATAAAATATTATATACATTTACTTAATCTATCAACATTTATATTAACCAAAATTATTTCGTAATATCGGAGTCTGTATTAGCTCAAGTGAACTAACTTATTCCTTCATCAGCTAAACACTGTGATATCGATCATCTCACATGGATATGTAATTAGCAAGGATTGTTGATCAATGTAGTTCGATATGGTTTTCGACTGATCAGTAATCTGAAGTAGATTTTATTTTAACTACTACGTTTAAAATCTTTTATTGCAAATAACATTAATATAGGCTCTACAAGTACATGTTTTGACGTGATCTTTTAAAGTGGAAGCCGTACGACTTGAATAAAGTTTTTTTTAAACAAATACTATAGGCTGTTTGTTTACCAGATAGATCTAGTGCCTTTAACTTTCAGATTTAGATTCTGCTTTAAAATCTAATTGGATTACTAACGGGTCGATGAGCGCTAATAAAACTCGAGATTGCAATCCCAAGATTATCATTGTATAGCCCTTTTTAGCTAATTTGAAGTAATTTATTTCACATTATAATGTAAGACACAAAACACAAACAAAACCAAAATAGACCAAAATATTTCTAGATGGAAGACTGGACATAATCAACCAATATTTTGCAATGAAAAAGTATTTAGTAAATGTCGAAATAATATAACATCCCAATATTGTCTTTTATCTCATGAAAAATATAATGTGAATGCTTGGTCTCGGAAACACTTTCAATAAATACAAAAACAAATTAAGCTGCTTAAGGTAATTTGGACTAAAAATCTGCTTATAGAAGCCTATTTGTTTTCAGTAATAATAACATTAGGCTAATAAAGAATACAGAATAATAATTCTAAGTTTCCAGATTCTAAATTTAAAATACTATCAATAGCAGATAAAGAATGTCTTGATTAGTGGCACAAAATAATGAAAACAATATTGTAGCATACATAAAACCAAATTTATAGTCTAAAGGTATGTAACAGCTTACTTTATTTATTTAGATTATATTCAATTTCAATGTATTCTTACATCACGTCAATAATCATGTTGAGAATACTGACAGTACAAACGATGTATGTTTTAGTATTCCAGGTTTTTACTGTTAGTTGTATGGAATTAAAACATCAACTTCACATTTACTTTCATTGGTGTAACTAGAAGTTGTTGAGGAATCAAGTATTTACTATCAAACTCTATACCCGTTGCATATTTCTGGATAAGTTCTTTGAAGAAGGTTTGGCGAAGTAAGAAAGGTAAGAAATCATAAATTTGAATAATAGGATTTTTAACATGAAATAGAGAAATATCAATTTGTTAGTGAAAGTTTCAAGTAGAGAGCCCTCATAACATCTATAATTATAAAAGGGCGTGTCTATGTGTGTGTGACCGCCATAACTGCAAAATAAAAGAACCTATAAACCTGAAATTTTGCACCAAGAGGAAAGAACCTAGAAATCTGAAAATTTCCACCCATACTAAGTGGACCCTGAGGGTCTGTACCTGGGTATTATTACTTATCTTATCCATATGTGTGCGCATTTTTTTAATGAGGCAGGCAAGCGAAAAACCACATAACAAAGAAGTGGTTCTTTATATTACAAATTATAGATATAAATCACAGACAGACATACAAATACGTGCGTTCGTGCATTTTTTTGATGAGGCAATCTAGCGAAAAACCACATAAAAAAGAAGTGGTTCCTTAGATAACAACTTTTAATATATATATATAAGCCAGAGCGTTTTGGTAACAATGCATTCCAACGTTGTTTTTTATATCATATTGCTAAGCAATAAAAGTATAACCCAATATTGTTGCTAAGAAGCTATGTACTGAAGTATAAAATGAAATTTATAAGCTACAAAATTGAAAAAAATTGTTGTTTTCTAATTTAGAGGTAAAGTGGTTTAGTTTTTATTATTTAAGTTTAAAATCGGAGGACAAGTCAAAGGGAAGGTTACCCTTATAAACAAGCCACATTCTATAAAGGAGCAACAAAAGTATATAGGTTATATATTTATGCTAGAATGGGTTCAGAATACATACACTGACATAGCCATTCAGAATATATCAACCTAATAACTCGAGCGAAGCCGGATACTTTCACTAGTTGTCAATAAATTTGTTTGTCGTATATTTGTGCTGAAATGTCACACTCCGTTACAAATAACTGTGGAAAATACACACTAATTTATCTACAGGGGTTAATTCACCAGTAAAGATTTCCTATTCAGTGAAATGAATTATTTTGTTAAACAAACTTTTAAAACATCTCACCTGTTTTCCTCTCCATTATTGGCAGCAGCTTTGATAAAGAAAAGTACATGGTTATTCTATCCCTTAACCAATTTGTATGACGTCTTAGAAAAGATAATTAAATATTACTCAAAGTATGGTAACGTAAATTCGAGGAAACTCTAGTAGAAGAGCCATATCTCCAAGATGTACAGGTTATGAACACTACCACATGGAACTCTTATTGAAGGAAATTAAAACGTAACAACCCATTGTTCTCAACGTAGGATAGCCTGCCACCTTTCGTATGAATACTGGTGGGTAAAAACATATGTCAGATTTTAATCAAACACGCACACAAATACTGAATGCGAATTTAAAATACTTGTGAATGCATTAAATTAAAACATTTTACTTGTTTTACTTTATCTTCTATCAAAAAGGTAAAATGAAAAAAATAGCTCGAAACTAACTGAATAATCCATTAACTTACACTTCATTAGTATTAGTTAAAATACATTTAGTCAAGATGAACTAGAAGTAACGAACAGTTTAGAATTTTGCAATATGCTTTGTTGGGTTTGGAGAGTCTCATAGAAAGTATTGAAATTATTGTTTTCAACACATATGTTCAAGCTCGACTAACGCACTGTGAACGTTATGCATTGTGTGTTCTATCTCATCTTCTCTGCCTATTGTTACTGTTAACTTCAAATGATTAATAAAAAGTTAGATATTAAAATAATTATTTATTTTTTATTTCAGTTAAATATAGCTGATATGCTAAATAAACATCGCAAGTGCTATTCAGTCCAATTTTGTTATTTGTCTAAAAGAACATATATAATCATAATATTATTTCATTTTACTAATATGTTGCATATATAATTTATGCATTTCGTATATGATACATCTTATTGGATATAGTAATTTATCTATTTAAAAAGCGATTGCAGGACATCACGAGTGACTTAAGTGAAGAGATGTAATACACGAATACACATTAAGATTTTATATGTACTGTAGTAATTACTTATTATTTTTGTTTATCAAAAATTTATTAAAACGCTTAATTTTACATTATTGCACTATTAAACCTACCCCATAGCTTGCCCCCCCCCCCAAAAAAAATCAGTTCTGCCTCCCTGGGAAACGCTGATCTAAGGTATCATCAGTCTACACATGGAATAATTTGAATAATATTCATCCCAGGCCGCGTTTATTGTCCAACTTGGGACATGATGGTGGGAAAAACAAAATACGCAGCCTAATTATCTAATGGATGAATATTTGCTGTAAAATTCTTATCAATGCTATAAGTGTAGCTACTAGTTTGGCCGCCAATTTTGATTTCATTTCTTTAAGTCGCACACTCAGTCCTTTTTTGGCCGCACTTTTTTTCACACCTAAGATGTTTTTGATTAGATATCATGATTGTTTTTTTCAATATGCACCAACAAACCACAGCAATCAAGAAAATGATACCAGATGGTAACCCACATTAGCTTTAGGATCGCAACCCTATTATTTGGAATAGACCTTTACTTTGCAGAACCAACCAGATTCTTTAAAATATATGGTGGTGGTTTCCCCCTCTAAAACAGTGTTAATAGCGTTCTTTATAGTAACACCATGGAATTTAGATAAACAGTTTATTGTCATCACCCCCATTCAATCGGTATAGCCGTATCAAGCATCATTATTTATGCTAATTGCTTAAATTAATATCATGTGACAAAAATTTTCGTCAAATCTGAGCAGTTTTTGTTGAATAACTTTGCACCTGTGGTTTATATTACCACACCAAATCAGACTCCTAATTGTAAGTTGAAAAGATCTATCTGTGTATCAAATTTGAAAAAAATCCATAAAAGTTAAATATGTTTTTCTATCAAATAAAGTTTCCGTACTTTTGGTGCAAAGAAAAAGCTCAACCAAAATTAGAGATGTTATATATCGGGTATTTCTTCATGGGTTGCCTTGAAATTTGGTATGTGAAGTAAAAGTCCAGTAGAGCACATACACTAGAAATATGTGTTAGTTTGGATTACCACAGTCCGGGATATAGAAGGTGGAATATCGCTAAACTATCACTCTTGTTAATATCACACAGTGTGTCCTGCAGCAGGTTGTTTTGGCCGCACGATACACTACCGTGTATCTTGACCTACACGCCTGAGTATACTATCTACATCCCTGAGTATAACACCTACACGCCTGAGTATAACACCTACACGCCTGAGTATAACACCTTCAAGTCTGAGTATACTATCTACATGCCTGAGAATAATACCTACAAGTCTGAGTATAACACCTACACGCCTGAGTATACTATCTACATTCCTGAGTATAATACCTACACGCCTGAGTATACTACCTACATCCCTGAGTATACTATCTACATCCCTGAGTATAACACCTACAAGTCTGAGTATACTATCTACATGCCTGAGTATAATACCTAAACGCCTGAGTATAACACCTACATGCCTGGGTATACTAGCTACATCCCTGAGTATAACACCTACACGCCTGAGTATACTATCTACATGCCTGGGTATACTACCTACACGCCTGAGTATAACACCTACAAGTCTTAGTATACTATCTACATGCCTGAAGGTACTACCTCACGCCTGAATATAATACCTACACGTCTGAGTATACTATCTACATGCCTGAAGGTACTACCTCACGCCTGAATATAATACCTACACGTCTGAGTATACTATCTACATGTCTTAGTATACTATCTAAATGCCTGAATATACTACTTAGATGCCTGAATGTACTACTTACACTACCTAGATTCATCAATATACCACCTACATGCATGAGTATACTATATAGATTCCTGAATGTACTACCTACATACCCGAGTATACTACCTACATTCCTGAATGTACTACTTACATGCCTGAGTATACTATATAGATTCCTGAATATACTACTTACACGCCTGAGTGTACTACCCACACGCCTAAGTATACTAACCACACGCCTGAGTATACTACCTACAAGTCTGAGTATACTATCTACATGTCTGAGTGTACTACCTCACACCTGAGTATAATACCTACACGTCTGAGTATACTATCTACATGTCTTAGTATACTATCTACATGTCTGAGTATACTATCTACATGTCTTAGTATACTATCTACAAGTCTGAGTATACTATCTACATGCCTGAGTATAATACCTACAAGTCTGAGTATACTATCTACATGTCTGAGTATACTATCTACATGTCTTAGTATACTATCTACATGCCCATTCCAGTTGAAATTAGCACTTGGTCCTTATTCATCTTAAATATTTTAACACTAAACAGAACGTTCAATTCCTATTTGCATACAAGCCACAATGTCTTTCTCGATAAAGAACTTTTTCTGTTTGAAAATTTAAAATTCGTTTTTCAGAAGTTGAATACACATGCCAAACAAAGTTAATGTTTACTTATATTTTCTCCTTCATTTATCACCTTGACAAAGAATTACAATTCGTGTACTTTCCAATTAGAAATACCCAAATGACTATTCATTTTAAGGATTTTCATTTCCTGTGCTAATAATTGGAAGACTTGTAATGCTAAATTACCCCAAAACGCTTATTTCCTACAACAAGGAGGACACTAGAGATTCTAGGGCTATTTTGTAAGAACGCAAGCAGCCTCAGGGTTACAAGTTGCATAGTTGTATAATTGTTTTCAGTACGCTGATATACCAGAGGATACATTTTTGTTCTGGACACAATTGCAAAAACATTTTCGACATCTGTAAAGCAGTTGAAAAATATGTAACGTTATTCAATCAGGATTCACTTTAAAGTAAAAGACACCCAAAACTAACTACCTTTACTTAAACTTATGAACAATGCCAAGCTTCCAGCTTGTTAAATGACAAGAATGTACCTGATTTTCTTTTGTTGTTTTGTCTCTTTCTCAATTTTACTCCTAGAACGATTATTTGAATCATAATAATTAGCCCTCCTGTTATGGCAAAAAAATACACCAATACAGGCTTAAGTGTCTCGAACCAATATGTTTCAGGAACTGAAAAAAAAACATCGTAACAATATATGAAATAATCTATCAGATTCGCTACGTATTGACTAATTTCATCACATTTGTTAAACTCTACTATTTACAGTATCTTATTAGTTACACAGAGAAAATATCACACAGATCGATAACACTTACTGGCAATGTACTATTCAAGACTACACCGATCATACATACTAACAGAGTATCATTTAAGACTACGTCAATAACACTTACCAACAGCCTACTATTCAAAATACGTCGATAAAACTTGCAAATAGTGTATTTCAAGACTACACCGATAACACATACTAACAGTGTGCTATTCAAGACTACACTGATAACACTAACCAATAATGTAATAATCAAAATTTAATCAATAACACTAACCAATAGTGTAATATTCAAAATTACATCGTCAACACCTACTAATAGTGTACTATTCAAGACATACCAACAGTATACTATTGAAGACTATGTTGATAACACATACCAAAAGTGTACTATTATAGATTATGTTGATAACACATATCAAAAATGTATTATTATAGATTATGTTGATAACACATACCAGAACATAATCTATAATAGTACACTTGATAACACATACCAAAAGTGTACTATTATAGATTATGTTGATAACACATACCATCTGTATTATGTGTTAAAACTTATATTAAGAATGTTTTTTTTACTATGTTGTTATACTTGTGGATCACTAACTTGCCTTAATTGTTATTATAATCCTTTCAAAAGAAATATAATGAAGTATATTCGAACGATTCGTAAGAAGCTTAAAGATTATTTATAATTTTGAATTTAGTACTTTTGTACAGATCTAGCGCTAAAATCAAATTTTATTTAGCATTAACAAAATTAAGAACAAAATGCAAACATATTATTGCAGTTCTTATAATAAAATCAACGTAACGAATAGAGGTTTTTAATTAGGAAAAATGTGATTTCTGTTGGTCAAATGTGTCGGAATTTCGATACCTTCTCACATTTGTTCTTTATTCCTTTTACGTTAAGACAGATATGTTAAATAATTAAAAATCATAATTGATAATAATTTTTTCATGTTTAGCTCCAAGATGAACAGTATAATTTAACAACAACGTAAATGTTTTGTTTTAAAGTTCCAATAGTTTAACGATAATCAATCAAAGAGCAAAAACAAAGTGCTGTTTTAAAGTCAATTATGGTTGTAACATACCTGAAATATATTGGTTGGAATTTAATAAAGTGGATACTTCAGTTGTCCAGTTGTCTGTTTTACCTTTCTGATCAAATGAATACACAGAGATTAAAAACAGCGTTCCAGGTGGAAGATCGTGAGCAGTAAAGAAAGGGTCAAAGGACGTAACATTTTTCTCCAGCTTTTTTAAAGCTGTATTGTAAACTTCAAAGATGAATTGCTGTTTAAAGCGACCACTGTATCCCTCCGGGCATGCTACTTCTAAAGTGCCTGTAGTCCTGTTGTTAACGGTACAGCTAAGAGGCTTTTTTGGAACATCTGAAAAAGTATATACACTTCATTGAAACTTTACGTTGTTGTCTCTGTTTTGTTTTTGTTGTGCAAGACAAAAGTTTCTTAGAGAGTTTATAATGGCCCTTGTCTACTAGAAAGATTATTACTGCATCTACGTACGTATGATATTTAGACATGTTTTACATACAGTTTTAGAGTGGTGGAACACAGTTAAAAAGAAGAATTTCTTTATTTACATTTGTTGAGTTTGGCCGATCTTTATATCTAGTTTGGATTCAGAAATGAAACTCTTTTTAGTAAAAATTATTTACGCAGATATTTATATACCGAGAATCTACCTCGGGAATAACATTTGTATTTCATAACAATTGTTTGGCCCGAATGTGGCCCAGTGAATAGCGAATCGGATTGGGAATCCTAAGATCTCAGGTTCGAGGCGTGGTGTTACCAAATACATTTCATACGTTCAGGTGTTGATGCGATGTAAGAGTGACAGTCAATATCCCACTGTTCGGTTAATAGTAGCCGATTCAAGTGGCGGGTCTCGCCGACTGGTTGCCTCCTCTTTCGTTCACAATTCAAAACTAGAGGACACTCAGTAGAGCGCATACCTCCACCATGCAGCGTTGATCATATTCGGCTCTCCCAAAATAAGAACATCAACGGACATGGACTGTGTTTGTTAGAACAATGGAAAATAATATTCTACATGTGTCCACCGAATTCTATCAGAATCCGATCATTTCTGAATGAGTTATAAAGCAAACATAGTGTAAGAAATTGGTCCTCACGTTAACATATAATAATTTTTTCGTGACCTTTCTGTTATCTTGACCCCCCAAAAAAATTATTACTTATTATTACGAACACTTTAAGTTCATTTAAACATATATGTTTAGGCTTTTTTAAATAATCAAACACGTCTACGGAAATTAAGAGATAGACAGGTGAAATAGTTATCTTTTTAAACCAATAGAGCATAAGATTTTTAAGACAATCACAAACAGTTTCTTTGGTGTTATCGTTCTTGTTCATACTTATTATGATCGAACAAACTTAATGAATTCCTTTCTCTCTATTGCGGTATAGATGATTTTTATAACAATGAAAGCTTTATTGCATTATAGTGCTTTTATTAAAACGCGAACATTTGAATTCCGACTCTTTTTCATGTTGAGATGTAAATCTTTTGTTGTAAATTATGTCGCACTGCTGCGATTAGGAACATGCTTAGTGGTGGAATATTTGTAATAGTGAATCATAACTCAGACTCACTAAGTTATAATTAAAAGTGCAAATGTATTTTATTTTATAACGTATGCAGCGAATTATAAACTGAAACAGCTTAGTTAAGCTCCGTCTTATACAATAAGTTCTTTCGTCATTGGCCTTATTCAACATCTTAAATTAATTTGATTGGACGGCTACGTTAAGCTCAGCACGCAGTTTGCTGCTTCAGTTGCAAACTAAAATATATCTGTATAACTACGTCTCAACAACTTAGTTCAACCTGCTCTACTGAACTAATCATCCAAATATCTTATTTTATTAACCAAAATACTTCCAGAAAAGAACGCAAAAAGTCTTAGTAAGTGCTATTTGGATATTTACGTTTATTATGTTTTGATGACTATAATCTTTGATGTGGCACAAAATGTATCTTATAAAATAAACAACAAATAACCTTTTCATTTACATCAAAAATGTTTCTATCTAAAACAAAATCTCAAGCGAACGTTTTGGTTAGAGCTGTTAAACGTAATCAACTACTGTTAAACCTGATAAGGGCTATATACCTGAAACTAATCAATTGCTGTTAAACCTGATAGGGGCTATCTACCTGAAACTAATCAATTGCTGTTAAACCTGATAGGGGCTATCTACCTGAAACTAATCAATTGCTGTTAAACCTGATAGGGGCTATCTACCTGAAACTAATCAATTGCTGTTACACCTGATAGGGGCTATCTACCTGAAACTAATCAACTGCTGTTAAACCTGATAGGGGCTATCTACCTGAAACTAATCAATTGCTGTTACACCTGATAGGGGACTATCTACCTGAAACGTCTTCCGATATATGTTTGAAATATTTTTCAAATACATTCTGTAATGTTGTAAGATCCATTTCTACGTTTTATGTAAACTATTCATCTAATAACATATATGTTCATATTCATTATTATGTCAGTAATCTTTATGTTCAAGGTTAAATATATATTTATTTGATAAAATTCACAGGAATGTTTTGTGTCAGGTAGGCTGTGTATGTTCTTGAGTAATAATAGTAATACATCTACCAAAATTTCCTTATTAGTTTTAAACAAATATTTCAGTTTGTATGTTCTTGAGTAATAATAGTAATACATCTACCAAAATTTCCTTATTAGTTTTAAACAAATATTTCAGTTTGTTTTTCTATTTTTTCTTTCGCAAAGTCGTATCACAAAGAAAAGTATTTGTGATATAGTCACGTCTGTTATTTCTCCCGTACAACCTTTTAAAACAACAGTTTGCACATGTTTGTAGTATAAATTACTTATAGCCATTAATCAGCAAATAATAAACTGAATTTATTTCATAGTGCTATTCTGAATTTAAAAGTTACATTTTAACGTACTCTGGGGAAAAAAACCTACAATTAACGTATTTGTATATCTACTTTAACTTGTAATATAAACGATCGGTAAAATGAATAATGAATTCATAACCAAACTATTAAGTAACAATAAAAGTTTTCAAAAAGCAACATGAATATATATTGTTACAAAACACAATACATGTTAATGTGTAGGATAATCACCAAACTATTGCTGAATATGTCTGTGCAATCAAGATCAAACAGGAAGTGTTCAATTCTAGAAACTGTGTTTAGTTACGTCTGTTATAATAAACATGCGGTATTATTTATGAAAATTATTATAAATTATATTTTCAATGTTATTATTTAGTTGTTTCTAGAGGGAGCTCGTCATTACGATGATGTCAAGAATTTAGTAATTTCGACTACTATCCAGATAAGGATACATTATTTACAAGTATGAGAAATTAGTGAATGAGAAGTTAATGAAGTATTTATTGAAAATTTTATTGAGTAATGAATATGAATTTTGTGAAGAATTCAATAAGTTCCTTGCTAATAAGAAGTTACTTCAGCTTCAGAAAAGTTATTCAATGTTATCGCATATATTTTGCCATTCAGTTACTTGGGGAGTTGTTTATCAATCATGCATAGCTAAGTAAATTAGGCGCATTTACCATAGTCTCGGAATTCTTGTTGAAAGTGAAAATGTTATTTGTGAACTTAGGGCCCTACAACTGTACACAAGTGAAATTAACCTGTAGCAAACGTTAAGGAAGAAAGAAACTTATCTGCTATCGTTACGTAGACTGAAATTCACCTTATTTTCATAAAATTATCCAAAAGAACCAGCCCAACGATAGAAAATGTTACAAATATCTTAATACCTAGACTTCAGCTTTCTCTTCTTTGTTTTTTGTTTGATATAAAATTCTAACCTTCACAATCATTACGTGAGCTCCACTATATAAATGTTTGCCCAAAGGTACACAAAGACTATCTGAGCATAACCATCTCTAAGTTTGAACTGATAGACTAGAGAGGAGACAGTTAGCGAATAGTACTTAAATCTTGGACTATTTTTGTCTGATAAAATAATTGGATATGATTGTCCATCTTATTACGCACCCACAACCCCAAAGTACAAACCATGAACTTTCGTATTCATAGACCACACACACTAACCATTATATAGAACATACCGTAAGTAACTATATATATCAACGAAGTGACGTGGTTGCTTTTTTTTAGCAAAACAGTTTAATTTACTTTCAGCTATTTACTTTGCTCTTGTGTTTGAGAAGGTGGTGGCTAAAGTCGATCGTCAGCGTGTTCCACTTTCCCATCAGAATTATGACACTGAACTGACCAATAAAAGTGTTGTGTTGCTTTTATAAATGAGTACAATAAGACAGCTACACTGTCTAGTTAATGAAAGTTATCTTCAAATGTTATAAATACAAGTTAATAAGATTAATAAAACCCAAATCGTTGTAATCCAGTATTGCTTCTTCACAACGTAATTGTAATTTAATGGTAATTTCTTGACGACTCAACGGTAATCACAGAATTGTCTTCTGACGACTCACAAATAGTTATAAGTGGTTTGTCAGTTGACCACTTAATAGCAGTTACAAGACTGTCTCTTAAGGACTCGTCATTATTTCAATGACTGTGTCTTGACGACTTAATAGCAGTTACATGATTGTCTCTTAAGGACTCGTCATTATTTCAATGACTGTGTCTTGACGACTTAATAGCAGTTACATGATTGTCTCTTAAGGACTCGTCATTATTTCAATGACTGTGTCTTGACGACTTAATAGCAGTTACATGATTGTCTCTTAAAGACTCATCATTATTGCAATGACTTTTGGGCAAATTTATAAAAACAGCAACTTTTAACATATATATGTGTCAGATAGTTCATGCACATGACCATAGTTCTCTCTTATTACAACTAATTTTGATGCCCCCACCCCAGTGGTACATCAGTATATCTTCGGACTCACAATGCTAAAAGCCGGGTTTCGATACCTGTGGTGTGCAGCGCACAGATAGCCTATTGTGTACCTTTGTTCTTAATTACAAACAAACAAAACTAATTTTTGTTTTATATTTTATTACAAAGATCATTTCCATTGTCAAGGTATAGTTCATGTATTTAGGACTAACTTAAATCTACTAAGCTAGTCGTGCCAAGTATAACTTTTACCACAATCATGAGTAAAAACCCTATAAACCTATGAAGAAGAAAGGTCCACCTTTCGAAAGCGGGTGGGGTATAAGGTTTTTTACCCATTTCTATCAAGACTTCTTGAACCTACGTGTTTTTCTAACATCATTAATTTTACCACAGTGAGGTAGTTCTTACTTGGAAAGAAATTGTTGGTTGGAATATTTAACATATAAACATTTATTTATGCCCCTCGGTGGCTAAGCAGCAAGTCTGAGGGCTTATAATGCTAAAGATCAGGTTTCGATATCCACAGTGGGCACAGCACGGATAGCCTATTGTGTACCTTTATGGTTAACAACAAACAAAATTTTTATTATCGCATATTTTATGTTTTATGTTTATTATGTATTATAATTATTATTCTATAATTCACTAACGTTAATTACAATGATTATTCTGCATTATTAGCTTAGTATATAGATTTATAAATAACCTAATCCTCCTGGAATATCGAACCTTATAAGATATTATTGGGTTTATGACCAAAAATATCGTTAACAGCAAGACTACCAAACTGAAATAAAATGCATTCTAATAATTATAAGTAATACCGTTTTAATAGTATATTTAATTAGCTATGCTGATTACTGGGTATATTTTAGAAAGCCTTCTTTGATCGGGAGTTAATATTAATAACTACACAAAACAGTCTTAAAGTACACTATAAGCACAAATATATATTTTTTTCCTAATGAATGAACGCCAGTGAGACACTATTTAATGACACTTCTGTTAGACGGCAAGTTTCTTATGTTCATACTATTTTGTTTTAAAATAACTGTATAAGTCATTTAAACATGTTTGTGACTCTCGGGCGAGAACTTTCCCTTACAGAAATGTTGAGGACTAGACTACGTTATAACTCTGTCTCATTATCTCTAATAATAATTATTATTAAAATCCAATATAAAAGTTAAAATCTATAGAATACAATAAAATGTTTATGTTAAAAATAACTTGTCCACCTTTTATGTGACATTGATATTGTTAACTTCAAGACATTCCAAATGAACAATGGATCCCACGGTGGGTTAGCGTTAAGTTGACGGACTTACAACGTTAAAATCCGAAGTTATATTCCCCGCGGTGGACACAGTGGATAACCCCAAAACAAAGTAAAATAGACAAATCTGACAAACAAAAAACTAAAATGTAAAATGGATATTTCCTGCATTAATGACATCAAATGTAGCTTATAGCTTTGGTGGACCCAATACAGCTTTGGTATACCAATACAGAGACAAGTAACAACATGATAAATTTAGATCCCTTACTAAGTGGAATATATTTGACGTAGTTGTACATTCTCATTAGTTTAACGTTTTAGCAAGGGTTAATGATGCAGAGCTACCATATTGAAGATAATTTTACAGACTGAGGTCAGAATTCAAATAATTAGGATCAGCTACTAAACTACTTTTAATTTCATAAAAGGTTTTCGTTTATTCAGAATGATATATCTGATTATTAAAAAGAACTATCTAAACTCCATATTGCGAAAATACAGAAGAAAAAGTTTTCCTTGAATTTCCTACTTAAATAGGTCTATATTACACAAAAATATTTTTGTAAAATATATTTGGGTAAGTTAAAAGTGGGTACGTTATCTAAAAGTACCATTGTTCAACTGAGGAACCAACAAAAACAATCCCGTGGTTTATTTAGACAGCCACCTGAAAGTAAGAATATTCAACTAAAGAATTGAAACATTTCAATGTGTGTTAAGCAACAATGATAGATTTGTTACCTTACTTGTAATGTGCAATAGAGGGTTAAAATTTAACATAACCTGCAATTTGTTTCGCCATAATTTATCTAAACGTTTGGCATTTATATTGATATATTGTCATTTGTATGTTTATATACTGTCTTGAAAAACAGATGACTCATACCATTTCAACGCAAGGTCGAGAAAGAAAAAAAAAAAGAGGCAATCATAACGCGGTCCTGTTAGGGATATTCCTGTAAGTGAAATTTTGTGGTACCTTTCTCGTACAAGTGTTTGTGACGAGTTTTTTGTTTGACGACTTCTTGATTGAGACAAACATACAATCTTCTATTATCGATGGTGAAATTAGTGCACACACACTTGATCTATGTGAGACAAACATACAATTTTCTATTATCGATGGTGAAATTAGTGCACGCACATGATCTATGTGGTTTTCATTTCTTGATCGAATCACGATTTAAT
This sequence comes from Limulus polyphemus, assembly GCF_000517525.1. Taxonomy (NCBI): domain Eukaryota; kingdom Metazoa; phylum Arthropoda; class Merostomata; order Xiphosura; family Limulidae; genus Limulus; species Limulus polyphemus. The sequence goes on from NW_013666126.1 coordinate 440,030, forward strand.
TTCTTTCGACTATCACACCTTTTTCTGAAACATCTTTTTAGAAAGAGAATTATTACGTTACCCTAAAAAAGAACATTTTCATAATTTCTTAGTTACAAAATTAAATTTAAATTATCCTTTCACATAAACTGTACTTTAATATCAAACAGTAAGAACAAAATGCTCTTAAAAACTATAAAAGGGCAAGTGTTTTTTTCAGCCAAAAATAAATATTTTAACGCTTTCGTAGTAGTACAGATTTTAAATACAAGTTATGGTAATCAACATATATTTGTTTTATTTAGAACTTATGGCACATTAAGCCTATAACTTAGGTTTGTCTTTCGCAAAAATGTCTTGTACAAAATTAGATCATCTAATTTTGCAAAGCTCCAATACTTTATATATTGATCGCACAAATTTTTGAAAGTTAGAAGAATATTTAAGCTTTACATTTGATTATTTTTTATAAACATTATCTCTTCTATCTTATTTTCACAAAATACTTAGTTTCAGAGCTTCTATAAACCGTCATCACTATTAATCATCATCTTTGTCAAGCAAAAATCCAAATGATCTTTGTCTAAACAAAACGTTATAAAAAGGACATGGCAATGTGTGAAATAATATTCGTCAAAAATTACGATTCTAGTTTTTTCTGAATACTTTGAAACCAAGAGAATTATATCATTCTAAATGATTTAAAAGTGAGTAAATGACAATTTTATTCACTATAGGTCGTTTTAATACTTTACTGTTATATCCCTTTTTTCTCATATTATCATACGTATAATAATAATATTGTATACGAACAGCTTCGTCTCAAGTTTACGTAATAAAGGCTGAAATTTTCATTCCATCTCTAAGTGCACGAACGTTAAAGATGTTGTAACTCAGCTCTGTTTTACCGATTTGCGTAAGACATTTAATAAAACTTTTACCAAAAATTGCCTTACAACGATTAAAGATTACAAGGAGTTCATTATTTGCTACTGTTTTGTCTTAAGTATAAAATCTCGTAAGCAGAAACTGTTTTAAGAGCCTATTTCTTCGAGCGATGATAAATGTTGAACAAAGCGGTCATGTTTCCCGTACAATGTGTTTGAATTTCCCATTTCTTTAATGCATTCAACTTTTAACTAATTAAGTGATTGGCTTTATGCTTAAAAATTTGTTTACACACTTTTTATAAAACTTAAGTTACTATGGGGCCTGTTCCCCAACCCTTTACTATTAACTCAATAACGAAACTGAAATTTTAAGAATCGTGAAGAAAGACATTTAAAAAAAGAATGCAGTGTTTACACTGTTTTTTTTTAAACGAAATCGTTATATTCAATTGTATGTATAATTAATTATCATTAAGAAATTTGATACTTATAGATACTTATATGGCTAAAAACAAAACCCTTTTCCAGATTTAACAGTAGCTAAATTAGACAGTTGTATTTCAGCATTGTTTCTATTAATGATTCTGAGTACAAATTCAAAACCGTTTTATGTGGAAATGTTTATTTCGGATGTATATAAATATAGCCCTTGCAGCAAACTACCCTAGGAAATATATTGCTTAAACTAACATTTTCATTAAATCTATGGATTAATTTATTCACATCTCACAAGCTTCTGTGTTTCAGTAAATTAGCTCACTAACTTCTAACTTAGTAGAATACACTTCTTGATGTGTAAATAATTTCTAATTGTTCTTTCATGAGATTAGAAGCACAGTAACTAACATAACATGTGTTACTCTTTATATCAATTTTGTAACTGACTGATTTCAATAAATAAACAAGAAAAACTTAACGTAATTTCAATTTTCTTCAGGTGATCTTGGAATAATTTTCGTTTCTTACACTTCAGCTAAATGACTCAAATAAACGTTTGTCAAATAACGATTATTCAGTCCACAAGTGACTTATAAATTAAAACCACGTCACAAAGAAGGGTCTGGGAATTTTTCACGAAGGTAACACCTTGTTTCTCTGGCTGTATGAGGTGTTACCCAGTCCTGCTGGAACCATTGTATTCTCATACGAATACCTCCATTTTTTCGCCAAGACCGTTTGCATAGTTCAGGAATGTAAAATTCTTCTATCATTTGATGATAGTTAACCTGGTTAACAATAACTGATTTCTCTTTATGAGGATGTGTAACGGATTCCATATTCACCTGATTTGTCTCCTCCATACTTCTTTTTATGGGGGTATCTAAAAGACAGAATTTATGCTAGCTACAAGCTTCGGACTATTAATGAGCTCAAGGACAATATCTGCCGGAAGATTCGGAACAGCCCCCTACAAACATCCCCCGAAGTGATTAACAATATGGCAGTCCCAGTGCAGACTGTTATCAGTAAACGTGGAGCCTACGTTGAACATGTGGTGTGAAAAGTGATTATGGGAACATAAACTTTCATCATTATTCATCGTTGTGTGGTAATCACCAGATTTTGTACTTTTCTGGGCCACACCTGATATTTCATATCACAAACACAAATAGTTACAGATCCATTACTGAGTTTTAAATATAAACGATCGTTGTATGTTACTCACCTGATGGGATAATCTTATAAACACATGGATCCTTCTGAGGTCCCACTTCATTTTCAGCCCAGCAAAGCAAGACGACATACTGGTGTTGTTGTTTTGGGATGTATGTGGCTAGGCTACTTGTTAAATTACTTTCGAAAGTCAATGTGTCCTCAGCATCTTTGGAGCCATTGAACGACCATCGAAACTTTACTTCGGGCGGTTCTGCATCGACGTCACAGTAAATAGTAACAGGCTCGTCGAGTACCGCTCCGTAAACCTTCTGCTTCGATTTACAGACCGGAGGAACTGAAAAAATGCCCCTGCCCATAAGTAAATCTGAACACGCTACAGGCATAAACGTATCATTCATTAGTCGCCAGATCTTTTGTTTTGTGTTTTTTTGTTGTTTGAAATTAAGCACAAAGCTACACACTAGGCTATCTGTGCTCTGCTCACCACGGGTATCGAAACCCGCTCTCTAGCGTTGTAAGTCCACAGACATACCGCTGTGCCACTGGGGTGCGCCAGATCTAGACTAAAGGTGTCGTTTCTTATTTTAGAACTATTAATAAAACTTAATTAATTTATTATTAGTACCTAAAACTACTAGGTATAATTATATTAGACACTGTG
>NW_013666126.1:444010-470504 GCF_000517525.1 Limulus polyphemus
CGAAAGTCAATGTGTCCTCAGCATCTTTGGAGCCATTGAACGACCATCGAAACTTTACTTCGGGCGGTTCTGCATCGACGTCACAGTAAATAGTAACAGGCTCGTCGAGTACCGCTCCGTAAACCTTCTGCTTCGATTTACAGACCGGAGGAACTGGAAAAAAATAAAAAAATTGAAGGAAAACCGTCATATGATTTTAATCTTAAAATTATCTATACAAAAGAATAAAGAGATAAAAAATTAGCTCGAAAACAATGCAGTGGAGAACCATAACCATACTTCAGTTACATGCCTAGATCTAAGCCATATATTTATACTAAAATAAAGTAAGTTTCAAAGAAATATATTTTGCTTAATTTAAATAAGCGTTTCAATGGGAAATAATAGTATATATATATATATATATACATTATCTGTTTCTTAGAACAAGGGCAAAGTATTGTTAAGAGACATTTTAGCCTTTTATTTCCTCTTTATTGTTCATTCTCCCGATGGCTCAGCAGCAAGCTACGGCGCTTCTAATAGTGAAGTTCGGGGTTCAATACCAATGGCGAAGAAATCTCGAATAGTCCATTATGTAGCTTTATTCTAAAACAAATATTTGTCATCCCTATTTTTTAACAAGTGTTTGTGAGTTGTAATTCTGTTGTATTGGGGTGTTTGCAAAAAATGTTTTTTTTAATGAATAACTGTTCGAACAAGCTTGTTTCCAGGATTATCTGATAACGTTTAAACTGTAAGAGTTAAAAAATATTTCTGACTTCTGTATTTATTTATTTGTTTCCATATTTTGTTCAGAATGTTCGGGCAAAGCTATACAAAAGGCTATTTACACACAGCTATCTCTAATCTTGAATCAATATATTAGAAGGAAGGCAGTTAGTTAAAATCCTCACTTGCCAACTCTTACGCTACTATTTTCTGACCGAATAATGGAATTTGATCGTCAGTCTTATAACAACTAAGGTTTCTAAAGTTCGGAACAGGCCGCAAAACATGAACCTCGAGATTCATAGTCTGAACACGCTAACTACTACTATATTTAAGGCAAATCAGAAGTAGTTATCTGCAGCACAAGTTTCCACATTAACATTATAAAGAATGTGAGTAATCTCTTAGGATTTTCATTACATTCAGTCCTGTTACAAGCGCATGCGTGATCATAACAGAGAGTAATGTGTACTGCATAGAGTAAAAACACTTAAACACTGCATGTTTACAGCTTTAACAGTGTATTGTTACAGCTCAAGTATCACGTTATCAGTCCTTATTCTTTCTTCTGTATATAACTTGTCAGTTTGTGCACATACGCAAGGGAGAACATGCACGCCTTTATCCTCAGCTGTACGACCACACATAGATTTGTATAGTCTCCAGTCATGATCTGCATATGTATACACTAGTGTGGCTGTTACGGCTGTTTGGATCGTTGGAACATTTCAATAGCGAGATCCTATCTACTTACATTGAATACGCAACAGCACAGGCTCACTCTCCCCTTTTCCTTCTACGTTTGTTGCAACGCACGTGTAGAGTCCTTTCTTGTTTCGAGTAACTCCCTGGAGTACTAAAGAGTGGTTGGTGACAATAATTCCCTCAGATTTGTTTGTATGAAGCTCTCTTCCTTCAAACATCCAACCGATTTCTGATACCGGAGGATTGGCAATGGCGTGGCATTCAAAAAATATATCATGCCCCCTCTTTACAACTGCATCAGTCAGGTGTCTGGGGATATTAACGTTCACTTTTGGTACATCTGAAAGAAGCAGAGATCATAAGCTTTTGTAAGGTTAGGTAAAAGCCTTGTCATTGTTTATGTTTTATACGTGGTATAAAAATACAAAACAGTTTAACTAAACTGTAAACTTATATCTTATATTGTTATCCTATGCGAAAATACATTTTATATCGAAGGTTTCAATAACACGAAACTATGCCACCCTCATAGAAGTTCCATTAGTAATATTATGTTAGAAGTGGATATGTCATTTAAATAGCGTTAACTTTTCTGCTTCATTATTTGTAATATTCACTAGACTAGACTGCATCGCGATCAGAATTTTTTAATAACAAATTATCAGTGTAACTTAACAACGGTTGATCATACGTTTCTCTCTCTAACATAATTTCAAATAAAACAATTCCCTCACTGACTGTGTCTTCCATAGATTTTACATAACAAGAATCTTATGCAAAATGTAGCTTTGATAAACAAAAGTGGTTTATTTTTTTCGATTACTTATATATTTTGATTAGTCTACTATTTCTCAATATAGCATGGATATCAACACATAAAGTAAAATATCCCTATCGATCTATCACCAATAGAGCTAAAAAACTCACAATAAACTGTCAATATCTTTTCTTCTTGAACTGCACTGTCTGCTATGAAAGGGTTTTCGGCGCGACAGATGATGGTTTTTCCATCATCTTCCGAAGACGGACAGAAGGCTAGATAGCTGGTAGTGACATTGCCGTCAACCGACACGGAGGCCTTAGTGTTCTTCAATCGTGTTTCCCCAGACCACCAAGTAATCACTGCGGCAGGTCGAGAACCAACAGCCTTGCAGACTATCTGGGTAGACCGTCCAGCTGAAAAGATCTGGTCCTCAGTTTGTACTTCTACTACCAGAGGTCTAACTAAGAAACAGTGGGAAAAGCATTATTTTCTGGAATGAACTTACAAAACAAAGAACCTTAATAACAGCTAAAAGGAATGAGTCAATCATAAGTGTGTGTGTGTGTAACTGTAAGCTAATATGTTTAAATAAATGCAACGAATTCCATTTCTCCTTACCCTTTTTTATAAATAACCAAGGATATATTTGTATTTTACCAAAGTTTGACATCGTTATTTAACGCTTTGAATTTCGGCACACTTACATAGCACACTAAACGCATGCGTTTCTTATTGTTAGAACTATATATCAATATACACACAAAATAATATTATTCGTTGTTATCTATTTTAGAATATTTTGTAGATAGGATGTTTAATGATGTTGAACATTTAGTGATTTTATATGGGCAAGTTTAATTATGTTGTTCATGGAATGTTTATATATGAACATGTTTACTGATGTTGTACATTTAGTACTTTTATATGAATATGTTTAATAATGTTGTACATTCAGTGTTTTTATATGAACATGTTTAATAATGTTGTACATTCAGTATTTTTATATGAATATGTTTAATAATGTTGTACATTCAGTGTTTTTATATGAACATGTTTAATAATGTTGTACATTCAGTATTTTATACGAACAGTGTTTTTTATGTGCATGTTTAGTGATATTGTGCGTGTAGTAATAATAAAAGAACACAATATCATGTACAGCAATTAGTGAAAAAAAACACAGTAAACGGAACAAACTGTCAGAAGTCTGATATCAGGCAATATTGGTCAACAAATGCCTACGTGACTCCTAATATTGGAACTCTCTTAAGGACACAGGAGATCAGGAAGTTTTTCCTGCCAGAAGACAGCGTGAGTCTGAAGAGGACGCACGAATGTACATGTAGTGTTTTAATATGAGCATGTTTAATGATGTTGTGGATGTAGTGCTTCTGTATGAATATTTTTGACATTTGACATTTGTTTACATAGAAACTAACTTAGGGAAGGAGAGAGGTCACTGGCATTGTTTAATACCCATAATTGTGCCTTTTTACAACTAGAATATAGAACATTCTGATTATTGGTTCTGGGTAGTGTACATTTATATTTTCAGACAAGTTGATTGTGCTTGAAAATGAGCAGTTTCATATAGCAGTGGTGGAAGTATTAGTTGTTACATTAACTTCTATGTGCTGCGATATGAAACTAGAAGCGATATATGGTATAGAAGTGCCGACATGTTATTAGCGTTGCATATTCATGATTTAATTTATTTTGATTGCCTCATATTTTCCCGAGAATTAACATGTTGAATAAGTTAGGCAAAAAAAACAACAACATATATTGGATATGTTTGAATATGATTTAGCAAATGAAGATATTTCCTTTTATTTATTCGACGTTAGTTTCACTTAAAGTATTTCTCCATTTTACATATAGACCTAGGCAGCCGTGTGTGGACGCTACTTCCAAACAAATAATGTTCTTCCAGCAGTTAGGTTAACGTAACACCTGTATTTACAATGTCAGTAGGATGAAGCTCTCTAAACTATCAAGGAAATGTATCGTAATTAATAACGGGACATTCAGAAGAGATGTATTGTCATCTACATTATCAATGTTCTTGGTGTGGGTTTGTTGGCATGTATTGTCATCTACATTATCAATGTTCTTGGTATGTGTTTGTTATAATGTCTTGTCATCTACATTATCAATGTTCTTGGTGTGAGTTTGTTGGCATGTCTTGTCATCTACATTATCAATGTTCTTGGTGTAGGATTGTTGGCATGTCTTGTCATCTACATTATCAATGTTCTTGGTGTGGGATTGTTGGCATGTCTTGTCATCTACATTGACAATGTTCTTGGTATATATATTTGTTATAATGTCTAGTCGTCTACATTATCAATACTCTTGGTATGTGTTTGTTGAAATGTCTAGTCGTCTACATTATCAATACTCTTGGTATGTGTTTGTTATAATGTATAGCCGTCTACATTATCAATACTCTTGGTATGTGTTTGTTATAATGTCTAGTCGTCTACATTATCAATACTCTTGGTGTGTGTTTGTTATAATGTCTAGTCGTCTACATTATCAATACTCTTGGTATGTGTTTGTTGAAATGTCTAGTCGTCTACATTATCAATACTATTGGTATGTGTTTGTTGAAATGTATAGCCGTCTACATTATCAACACTATTGGTGTGCGTTTGTTGATTGTTATTTTGATCCAAAAGGAAATAAAATCTAAGCATCCTTGGTATAACATAATAGTAGAACTTTGTATGGAATATGTACATTCTGAATATCTACGGACATCCGAAACCAAAACCTAAGTGTACAACATTTAAAGATGTTCTGTATTCTACCTTGTTTGTGAGTACACAATTTGCAGCCGAGTTGTGTCTATAAAATGCTAGTTATAATTTTAAATTGATTTGGAAAACTTATTTTTATAATAATATTCTAGCACTCGGAAGAATACGAGGATATAGCAGAATATTTCTCCACTTCCTGAACACTGACAGTTCAAGTTTAACAAGGAAAAATACAGAATATAGCAGAATATTTCTCCACTTCCTGAACACTGACAGTCCAAGTTTAAAAAGGAAAAATACAGGATATAGCAGAATATTTCTCCACTTCCTGAACACTGACAGTCCAAGTTTAATAAGGAAGAATACAGGATATAGCAGAATATTTCTCCACTTCCTGAACACTGACAGTCCGAGTTTAACAAATATTTGTTCTGTGACTGCAGTATTTTTGTGAATTTAATGAAACAAGCACCAGACATTTTAATTTTGTTCCAATGCGTGAAGTTTTACCCGTGAAAATGATGGTAAGAGATTGTTTGTATTGTTGCCTCATATAATACAAAACTTTTTAATCTCCTCGATACTTGTAAAAATGTTTGTAAACAATCTTACTCACAGTTCATGTCGACAGTGACAGTTGTAGTTAGAGGTTTAGAAATGTTGTTATTTTTTGCTTGACAACTCAGAGCAGCCATCAGGTCATGCCTCTGTAAAGAATTAATGCTCAACTCGTTGACTACTTTTCTCTCATTTGTTACGTGGACGTAGGTATCATCCAATAAAACAGACTCTCTCCACCAAGTCAGTGAGGGTGAAGGATTTCCTAATAAACACATGACATATAAAACATAAAGTAACAAGTTATACGTAAATAATTGCTTATTGCCATTAATAAAAGTCCCATTCGTGATTACTAACGTTTGTAAGTGTTGAATTGCTTGAAGTCTTATTCGTCATTATCCGGTTTGATTGTACTTTAGAAATGAAAGCTAATTTAAAATCGGAAGATGGCATTCTAGACGAAAAAATCTTTCCGCAACAAAAACTTAAAGTGATTCGTCTTTAGCTCTACATGTTTTACAACCATATAATTAACATTCATTTCAAACTCTCATAACTTAGTTTAAAATAAATTCACATTATATTGTTAAATCGAATTATTTCTATAGTTACAGTCACATACTAAGCCTAATTATTTTTTTATGCTGCTTATCATACTTCGTTTACAGTTCTATTCATTACTATAATATCATCAATATGCAAAACTTTGTAACGACCTTCTGTTAACCCAAATCTTTATTTAGTAACAGCTACTTGATGATACACGTACTGTGAATTATTAGTTTCCAGAAATAATATATAATTTTACCTTAAAACCATATTTATATCATATTTGTATAACAGCTGTTTCCTAAATAAACCTCATTCAGTACTACCGAAAAAGGTTTATGATTTTAGATAAGAGTAAAATATAATGTCTTAGAGATCACCAAGTTTTGAAGTTATTGTTCATTACATCATAAACCATTTTGGAGACATTACTTGTAAAGGTAACACTTGTGATGTGAAATACTCTGTCGAAAAGAAAAACATATCTCGTTTTGATATAACAAGTGAAAGAATGGCTTCTTTTTCGCAAATTCAATGTATGAAATTGGTTTACTAAGATCTGTAGCAAACAATACGGAGTTCCTCGTTCTAATCTCTTAAGAAAACATTTTTCTCGTGCTATGTATTCAGGACAATATGAATATAAGTTGAGTTTAGCGCACGTTCTTAAATCTGTACCGTTGTATCACTATCTGAACTATAACATCACCACTATTACGTGATTCCTATTGTGCTATCAAAGAGGTGTTAAAGATTACTACCTCCTTCCGCTTCACATCGGAGAACAAGTCTGTCCCTTTCGTTGTATGGTCCAATCAGGCTTCTTAACACCTGTCCTTTCTCATTGTTGATTACCGGTTTTTCTGGCGGGACTGAAAAAACATAAACAAACTAACTAGTTTCTCATTTGGTACACGTTAAATCAACTTATCACCATTATAAGCCACTTATTATAAGTTTCGTTTAGCACTAGAATCATAAAAAGAAATGTAACATACATATTCGTAATATTACATATAGTAGCGGAAACCTAACTTGTAAGATATTATACAAAATGAATTATGTTTGATGTTATTAAACACAAATTGTGACCTGCGAATGTAAATTCAAAAGACAATGAAGCACCAACTAATAACACAGAAGGACATGCAGCGCCACATAATAGTGCGGAATAATAATGAACGATTTAGGCATTTTACAAAAATAAGCATATATATTACGCATTAATCTATCAGCGATACACTTACTGCATAACGAAAACAAAACGTAATCCTCTTCCTAGTATTTAGTGTGCTGTAATTACACGTCTCATAAGTAAGCTTCTGATAAAACACTAAGAAGAAGAAAGTGCTATAATAACATTTACGAAGTGCATATAAACTTATTTCCTCATCAAAACGACGACAGATTACATGAATAACAATACCCAATCACACACACACAAAACATGATCTCCAATGTTTAAATATTTCACCATCAAATAATACATGTCCTTAATATCCTTTGTGTACCTACATACCCTATATTAATTCAGCTAGTAGCTTTGTATGTATGTCTACTGAGGAGAAAATACTGTCTAATAATTATAAGTTTAAATATAATTTTAGCAATTAAAGTTATATATACTTTAGCTTGTATTATATTAAGCAGTATATTCAAGTAAAATAAAAAATTATACTTGGGAATAAAATAATCTAAGTAACGTGTAACAAATACTATTAATAGTGTTAACAGTCAATAAGGAATTTTATTAATGTTTAAAGAAAATGCATGAAAAATTACAGCAATCATATTTTTCGGGAGTCTCCCTTTTTGGTTGTATACAGAAAAACTGACGAGCCTGATAATATTTTTATGAAAATTATTTTAGAGGGTATTTGAGGATTTTAACACAAATCTATGTTTTATGAAAATTGGTTCATTTCAGAGTTGTTGTTTTTCTTTTCCTTTTTGTTGTCAAGCACAATGCTACACAATAATGTGCCCACTGCAGAGATCGAACTCTGAATTTTGCCATTGTAAGCCTTCAACTTTAGTGCTGAGACTACCGTAATGAGTAAATCGTCAACCTTTCAGGAGACATAATTTCGAATGTTGTGTGTTGTAAGTTGTTCTAAGCCTTTTTTAAGATTATTTATGTAAAAGATTCAACATTTTGATCCAACTTTTGATGTGTTCAGTTATGACGTCATTTCTCTCTTGGTGATAGTCGATGTCCAAGAAGCTTGTGATATTGTTTTTTATAAAGATTCACTATAGAAAAACAAGAAACACATAAAACTTTATCATTTCTTAACAACGTCCTTATACATAGGTCAAGTCAAACTTCTCCGCGAATAGTTACCAAACTCACCTGTACATAACTTGGAATTCACATCATCTCACCTATTAAAAACAGGCATTTTAAAATTTTAATTTCTAATGCTACAATTATTTGAAATTTCCAAAACATTTGGAATTCAGAATTCCAACATTTAAACTCCTGTTTTCTTTGCATTAACAAATTTCCTAAAACTAACGTCGAAAACACATTTACTAACATTCGTAGGTATGCACAATATGATGTCCGTGATAATATCAACTTAAGAAAAGACACCAACAGTTGCTCTTTAACCTACATTCCCGGTCTTTTTCACGCACCAAAAAGATTATGGTTTCGTCTGTGTAAAACACACAATATTAGTGTAAATGTTAAATTTAATTTTACTCCCGGTACAAAAGTAGGAAATATTCTATCTAACAAGTTCCAAGATAACCATAATAGTAAGGTTGTTTATGAAACCGAATGCCAGGACTGTACATCAAGCTACGTGGGTGAAAACTCAGTACCCTATAAACAAGTACAATCATGGACCTTTTTCACATCTTTCAACGTAAACAGAACTTTAGTAATAAAATCTTCTCTCATTATTTTCACATAATGTCTAAGGAAAACTGAAAGAGAATCAAGGAAGCTCTATTGATCAAAATTTCAACAAACTTCTACAAACAGCCTGATACCACTCACACTATATTTATTCAACAATGGTATTCCAGCTGCTTTATGACTGATTCACTTACATTTTTGTATTTTCAGGTTTAATTCCCTAGCACCCACTCGTATTTTGTGCCTGATAATAATATAACAAACAAGACTTGTTGAAAACGTTGTAATTTGTCTTTTCTCGTTTTTCACTTTCCTGTATAACCAGTCATAAAACAAGTCTTGTTTGAAAAAGTTGTAATTTGTCTTTTCTTTTTTTTTCACTCTCCCCATATAACCAGTCATAAAACAAGTCTTGTTTGAGAAAGTTGTAATTTGTCTTTTATTGTTTTTCACTTTCCCATATAACTGTTTTATAACTAATCAGACTTGTCTCATTTTATAATAATAAATAAATAAAGCTTTCTCATTAAAAAAACATTTTTTACATTAAACAACTTTTTTCTTACACAAGTTGCACGTTATGAGCCACAAACAAGAAATGATAATAGCTGTTTTTTGTTGTTGTTGTTGTTCTTAACATTTGTTTCGTTGATTCATTACGATTATACTAAATCCGTGGAAATAAGCTGCATATTTTAAAATAGGGGTTTACAAGGACACTTTTCTAACAGAGATCGTGCTGTTTAATACTTATAAAGAAATAGATGGCGAAATGGCATTACATTTGTTTGGCATATACATGTATAATTCACATTTGATGACGTTGTCAATGAAACAACATATCATGTAGTAATATTTGTAATTCGTCAGACAAGACTGGTAACTTATCTGTTTTCATAATATGATGATAAATGTGAAACAGATGTTAGTCAAATATATCTTAATTTATCATTATATTTAAAGATATGTATGTTACAGATTCAAGAGGCATCGTTTAATGATAAATGTATGTCAGATTAGTAATTGTATTCCAGTTTAATAAAACAAGGACAACCAGTAATAGATTATGCAATCCATATCTTGGGACGACAGTCTCCTTTTCTCTCCAGAATTTAAGTGGAACACTTTAGGCTAATATGTCTTTATCTTTTTTTAATGTGTTAAACTCAACTTTAGAATTGCCTAAGACTAAAATATTACACTTCCTCGTGTAGTATAACCCCAAATATTATAAAATATTTCATTTTCTCGCGTAGTATAACCCCAAATATTACAAAATATTTCACTTCCTCGCGTAGTATAACCCCAAATATTATAAAATATTTCACTTCCTTGCATAATTTAACCCCAAATATTAAGTAAAAAAAAAGCATATAAAGATTAAATAGATTTACTTTTGATTTCTTTATCCAAAATTACAAAATGAGACAAACAGCGGTTTCCATAATTTCATGCCTTTTTCGTTGACTTCAAAAATATATTATTTATAATTGCTGAGATAGAACCAACATACTTAAGTGATGTATTTCATAGAACATTGCGTATTTATAGCTAGATAAAAATTAAAAAAAGTATATTTATAAAACAAAGAATATTTTTAAACGATCAATTCAAACAACTCTTAAGGATTTTAAATATGAGTTTCTCTATAGAAATATTCAAGAAGATCCTAAAATCTTAAGGTTTATTTACGAGAGAAGCTCGGCAAGAACCACTCAGAACTTCTTATTGAATGATTCAGCAAGATCGTAAGTTCGTAAGGTTTGTTTATGATAGATAAGAATGTTATTTAGTAGTAAAGTTATATATATATATCGTTTTAGTTTTATTAATCAGTGTTTCTGACTTAGTTTTGCAGATTCAAACCTACAAAAATGTTTTCCACCTAATCGTAATGAAAGCTCGTTTAAAGTATTTAAAATTGTTTAAGTAACCCCTATCTTTAACCCTGCAGTTTCCTCGATAGTCTGAAACACTATGTTATTATTATATAAAGGTTTTGACTTCACGGAGCTATTTCCAAGCTGATGGTTTCGGTGCTTCTCAAAGCTAAAAGCATAAAGAAGAAAGACAAGCAATGACCGAGCTCGGGAACATCGCTCTGAAAAACCAATTAATATCAAAACTTCAAAACATAATAAGGGGTGTGTTTTACACTTTTACGAGGATGTTATATTACATAGCAATAAGATTTATCAAGAAAGGGGAGGATGATAAAAAAAAAGATTAAATTCCCTGTATTTGTTATTTAAGAATGTTAAATAATTATTCAGCATAATGTTGATTTTTTATTGGAGTTATATTATGCATGGTTACTTATCATGAAATTTGGTTGAATGAACGGCAACGTCGTCCTCTATAATTGTGTTTCTACAACAGGCTAAACAATCTATCAAAAAAACCTATTTATCATTAAAGATGTTCGTGTTAAAAATTGAAAATATATACATCTAGAAAACGTTTAGAAGACTTTTGGGGTAATGGTTACAGAAGAGTATAGGGTCTAAATTCTCCTTCCATGACATTACATCTTAACTACAAATGGCTACCCACAAGACATGTTACTATGGTGTAACCGCTAATTATTACAAGCAAAGCACAGAAAAGGGTGTCAAACTCTTTCTTAACACTGGATCAGGTTTGCTAGCAGCTGTGCAGTTAGGGATTTGTTATTTATCTAATTCTCTTAATTTTATCTACTGCCTTGAAAATTACAACTTATTAAACCACACATGAAGTTCTCAAAATAATAAAATTAACTACACTCAAGTTGGGATTATTATTGTTTAAACAAACTTTAAAACCCATTAGTTTCTAAGTTTATACCTTAACAGAAAAAATACAAAACATTTTTACATATTGTCGTATATATTCACGTTTCATTTTTTCATGTAACTTATGCTGAGTTTTGCACGAGCTCTACGTTTGACTGTTGAAATTAATGGGCTAAATTCAACATCCAAAATCATATATAAATGAAAAGTGTAAAGAATACTAAGAGAGAAATACAATTTCAAAAAGGTTGACTCGTGAAAGGAAGACTCAAAATTTGTTTGTTCATCTTGTAATCCATAAGTTATACAATTTTTGTGAATTAAGTACATTGTGACATAATTAGATTTTTCAGTTTTAAATTTATATTTCGATTCTATATTTCATTAGTGAATTGAACTTTCAATGTGAAGGTTAAACACAGGTAAAAATTTGTTACGTAAATTTAACCTAACAAGTATGTATCTGTACATAGAGATATATTTATATTTTTCATAATTATGAAGTCAGACATATTTTTTAATACAAACAGGCTAAAGTTCCATTTCAAAATAAATAATATGTATTTCTAAACGATTTACATCTCTTCTTCAAGACGTGACAGTTTATAAACATGCATTTGCGTCCACCGGAGTGACAGTAAAATTATTTCTGCCCAAGAACACATTCTTTGTCCGGAAGTGTCAAGAAAGGTTATTTTTCTTGTTACAACCAATTATTTATAAGCAGCCAAATTAGTAGTTAGATAGAACTTTATTACACTGAGTAGTGTGGAGTAAATACACGTTCATCTGCAAATAGCCAATTACATTTTCTCAACTGTTATTCTTACAGGTTTGCTTAAAACATTAACGCAATGGTCACTCTCAATTTATCAAAGTTCCAATAAAGAAAGAAAATTAACATCCTCAGATACACTTAACAATGTGCCAAGTTTTTTCTTTTAAGAAAATAGAATAAGTGACTTTCACGTAGGAGTTTTGTTTACAGATTTCTCATACTACTTGTAGAAATTATCATAAATAATTTATTAACATATTCACATGAATAAGACATAAGAAAGAGCACATAATAAAAAACAAATATACCCAGAGGCAGAATACGCAATATAAGAAGACATATGGAGAAAATTAAAATAAGAGTAGTAACAAATACAGTGAGGCACAGAAGAATAGGTATGAAAACATAAAATCGGTGCATATTTTTTGTTTGGGAAAAAAAAGTAGCAAAGAAAAATAAAGAATATATTAACGAGAATCTAAAAGGTCAATAGTTTGCAAAAAAAATCCCTTCGATTTTAATTAGATTAAATGTTGTAAATAATGCCTTACGAATCCTCTGCCTTACGAATAATTTTAACATTGTAAGAAAGCTGAGTTTATAAAAAAAAAGGCGGAAAAATAATACCTAAAATACTTCATTTAAATCGATATGCTTGAAAATATTTTTTATAGCTTTGAGGAATTTTATGTTCCAACTAATCGTGTGTAGATATTCCGTCTGTATTCTACCAGAATTGGAATAGACAGGTGACTCATGGCTTTACTGAGAAATACAAGCTTAATAATTTACTGGAAAATGTAGCAGGAAATAAACTGTAGCAATCCATTTTATAGAAAGCTCCTTAGTCAAGTATAACAAGTTTTAATCTTCACTTTAGATATCAAAACAAGATGAACATTTTAAATAAATTGATTAATCAAATCTAGTTTAACTTCATATACAAGATTATCTATTAGAGTAATGCTCGTTTACTTACACAACAAGTAAGACTAAACTAGTAATTCACAAACTACTACTCACTTTGAGATCTGACTGACTGTTGCATCTTTCATTTCCGAGTAACGAATGATAATTCTGACTTCCAGCTAGCTAGCAAAGTGTCTGAATTGCATTTAACAAACTGTTTACCCTCATAGTGATTCACTTAAGCAGTATGGCAGATAATAAACTTTAATATTTTACACGTTTTACTGTTTTGAATATTGAAATCACCATTATCGGCCAATTTTTAACAGCTAGTTGTGGGAAATAGCAAATTTAGCATATTATAAAAAGCCTAATATTTGTAGAAATTACCGTAACAAGCAATTCACAAACGAACAATGTCATACTTCCTCAGAACACTGGTTCCTCCTTAGAAGTATCTTTATCATTATTACACATCCCAGTTACTTAACTTTCAAAAAACCCAATCTGTTAGATGAATAAACTTTTCACAATACAAAAAAATGACGAAAAAATAAGTAAATCGTTACTGTTAGATTATCGCTATCTTCTGACATATTCCGTTTTTAATTTCGGGGAATTCATATTTTTTTCCTCTTCAAATGCTGACTTATTGGACAATCTATTGTTGGCTTAACGCCAGTCAGTGGTCATATTAATGTCTAACTGTTTGCCATTTGCAAAATGTCTGGTTTAAGTAACCTCCATTCTGTTTATCATATTGTAGATAGCCGAGAGCTATTATTTCTATTAATAAGAAACTTCCTATGTGAATCACAGTAAAGAACAGTTACCTAGGTAAGGGTAATCTTACAGTACGTCAGTGGGACAGCGGTAAGTCTTCGGACTTACAACGCCAAAATCAGGGGTTCGATTCCTCTTAGTGGACATAGCAGCTAGATCGACGTGGCTTTGCTATAAAAAGAAACACACACACACACACACTGGTTTCACAAGATACCGTACACTAATCCATTGATTGTTTTCAATACAGAATTTGAATCTTGCTTGTGTTAACTTAGATTTGGATATATTTTTTCATCCTCTTCGAGTTCTATAGCGATATCATATTATTTATCAGTGCCTTTTCACTGGTTAACTTTAGCTTCTCAGGAATATACACAAAGCACAAAATAAGCACTAAGCAACACAATGGGCTATCTGCGCTCTGCCCACCACGGGTATCGAAATCCGTATAACCAGCATTCTGCAGAAGTCTTTCAAGGTTTGTTAGGTGGTACAAGCAATAAATAGCTGGATAAAACAGTGAAAGCTACTAGACATGATAATTACTAACCTACAAATTTCATTTATGGAAGATTATTTGAGAATTATCATTGCTATTTGCAACTGCTATGAGGCTGCATTAATTAAGACATAAAACCGATTATATTGTCACGTGCTCGAAAGTGAAACAACCCACACACACCAACAGACTGTAAAGTCTCAAACCTAGTGCACGAGGGATGAAGAAGTCGATGTAGAAAACTATTGAATCATTTGGTGTGGCTTCTGTCTATCCACAATTGTCTGATAAATGTCTGTGATTACTGTAAACCAGCTGAACAAGTGATACCATACACACAAGAACACCTATATAGAGGTAAAGTTACTGTTGTGGTGTCTGTGATTACTGTAAACCAGCTGAATAAGTGATATCTTACACACAAAAACACCTACATAGAGGTAAAGTAAGTGTTTTGGTGTCTGTGATTACTGTAAGCCAGCTGAACAATTGATATCTTACACACAAAAACACCTATTTAGAGGTAAAGTGACTGTTGTGGTGTCTGTGATTACTGTAAACCAGCTGAACAATTGATATCTTACACACAAAAACACCTATTTAGAGGTAAAGTGACTGTTGTGGTGTCTGTGATTACTGTAAACCAGCTGAACAATTGATATCTTACACACAAAAACACCTACATAGAGGTAAAGTGAGTGTTGTGGTGTCTGTGATTACCACAGAACCACTGAGGGAGAGTAAATAGTTAAAAGTTAATACAAAATGCATAACTCAAGGTACGTATATTAATTTCCTAATAAACAAAGGCAAATTTCTACATTAAGGAAGACAGGATTAGCCCTACTACATGGCCTTCTATACATCTTTTGTGTTAAAATACGTAAGAGATTAAACATTTTTTCTACTCCACATATTTTAGTAATTAAGTAAAATGCAACCCAAACGGTGGAAACATAGTCAAGTATTAACCACTGACCAATGACCTTCAATTTGCTGTCGGTGTATCGTGTCCTCTCTTTCTTGAAATCTACCCTACAGCGGTAGGCACCTTCGTCGGATTCTCTAACAGGATCTAACTCCAACGACCCTGGCGGATTCGTGGTCATTAAGACGTGAGCTCTGCTTGAGAGATGATCCACGGAAGAATGTCTTGCTTGATCAAAGGGAATTTTTCTGGCATCGAGGGTGTATATTGGTGTTGGAGACTTATCCTTATACCATAGGACTAGAGCAGGCGAATCGTCATCAATTTTTGGTGTAATGTTGCAGGGCAGGCTTGTCTTCAACCCCGATATCGCAATAACTACTGTAAAAAGTGTGTTAAAATACGAATTAACAAATTAGAGAAAAACAACATAACCAGTAAAAGTAAAGTAGATAAAAAAATCTTAAAACTATTTTCACTAAAGATGAGAAACAACTTCAGATAAATGTAT
This sequence comes from Limulus polyphemus, assembly GCF_000517525.1. Lineage (NCBI taxonomy): Eukaryota > Metazoa > Arthropoda > Merostomata > Xiphosura > Limulidae > Limulus > Limulus polyphemus. Next base: position 460,113 of record NW_013666126.1, read on the forward strand.
ATTTATTTTATCCGACATTTCGGATAACGCCTTTTTCAAGGGTCTATGAATGTTGCAGGTCACTATAATTTAAAATCAGTTTTATAACCTGTGACGTTTATACACCCCTGAAAAAGGCGTAAACCGAAATGTCGGATAAAATAAATATACATTTATCTGAAGTTGTTTGTCGTATTCAGTGAAAATGGTTTTCATCCTTCAGTCAACACTGAACGTTTTTTTTAAAGATAAAACTCTTAAGAATAAACAAATTAATCAATAGATATATGAAATTTATTATTTTGGTACTCTGGTTAAAACATTCTATAAACTACGAGGCGTACAAAGAGTTAGATAGCTTTCAAAAGTGTATGGTTATACTGTTAAAAGAAGAGCTGATGATCTTTAAATTAACAATGCGCCTAGAGACTTGATAATTATATTAACTTCAGGAGTACTTAACCCTTAATAACTTTGTGTTAGCATGAAATTAAATATTCAATCTACTGTTCGTATTGCTTACTGCCTTCTCAAATTGAATAAAGCTGAATTTAACATTAAACTTTGAATTTTTCTGCCCACAGTTTTCACACTTAATCTACCATTCAGTAATTGCAAACACAACTTGTGTTGTTAATACAAAAACATTTGTGGATCACAACTTACTATATCCCAGACATAAATAATTGTTCTCTCACTTTACAAGCTTTAACGCGATATTTATTTCCCTCCAGTGGCTCAACGGAAAGTCTGAAGGCTTATAATGCTAAAAACCAGGTTTCGACTCCCGTTGTGAACAGATAACCCATTGTGTAGCTTGGTGCTTAAAAACAAACAAGCAAATTACATTTATTCAAAACTATAATTAGAACTAGATGTAAGCACCCCAGCTCTCAGTAGGTTACTTCAACTCTTCATAGGCCTAACATGGCTTACTAGTTAGGGTACTTAAAATGTAATTTGCAGGACGGAAACATTCATCAAACATGCTCGTCCTATTAACCGTAGGAGCGTTATAATATGACGTTCAATTCTAATATTCGTTGGTAAAGAGTAGTCCAAGAAGGGTAATTACTAGATACCTTCTCTCATTAAAATTAGGAACGCTAGCAAAGAACACACTCTTGAGCACTTTGCGCGAAAATTCAACAAACAAACTTTTTCACAAGCCTCACACGCAGATTCAATTTGGAGATAAAATTAAATTTAAGTGAGCAGATTTTACAAATAACATGATCATTTCAATCAGAAACATAAGTAGAAAAAGTCCAGATTATCTTTAAATAAAGTGTGACAAAATAGTTTAAAAAAAAATAACGTTTTTCCCAAAATGCAAAGAAGGAGACCTTTAAAAATGGTCTATGATATGAAACCACGGGTAAATCGAAAATTACTTTAAAAATGTGAATGAAAATAGGAAGATTAACACCATGTTAAAATAAAACAGTGGTTGTAAAAAGTTATAAGGGCAACTCCCCTTACTTTAAAAATGTGAATGAAAATAGGAAGATTAACACCATGTTAACATAAAACAGTGGTTGTAAAAAGTTATAAGGGCAACTCACCTTACTTTAAAAATGTAAATGAAAATAGGAAGATTAACACCATGTTAAAATAAAACAGTGGTTGTAAAAAGTTATAAGGGCAACTCACTTTACTTTAAAAATGTAAATGAAAATAGGAAGATTAACACCATGTTAAAATAAAACAGTGGTTGTAAAAAGTTATAAGGGCAACTCACCTTTTTCTTTTCTTTTTTTTTTTTGCTTCTACAAGGTAGTTGTAAGAGAAGTGTAATAATTGCTTAATCGAATGTAGTCAATTAATTGATTAGCAAATGTCACTAATTGTCCAACTAACTAATTACATAACTAACCAACAGATTTATCTAAAGACGCAGCTTTGCATTAAGAGAACCTAGGAAAAGTATCACTACTTTACACCAGACTGTCAAGAAAATTAATGACAGACCATTAGTTCGTGGTTAATATAGACTCCAATAACGAGCTTAAAGTAAATCTAAGAGACAAGTGGTGACATAAGGGCAGAGTAATGACGCCAAGAACAGATAGCAAATGAGCATTCTAACTCAAGGCTATCAATGAACTACAGTTGTCATTAACCTCGAGCTACTGGACTCATGAAAACAAGAGTTCTTGTGATGAACTGGTGGCCATGTGCACATATCAATAAGCAAGTTAACATATACAAATTATGTATAAAAGCTGTGTAGGTCTTAACGGTAGTCATCCTGCATGTAAGGTTCTACCAAGCTGCTAGCCTGCCCATACCAATACAACTCTCCGCTTCTCAGTTAGCATAATTCTGTTTTGTAACTAAGGTCTTAAAGTTTTGTTAACTATCAGTCTTGAGTGTGTGATTGTACGTTGATAAATGTGAATAATTGTCATTGTCTAATGTTTGGAAAATGTAAGGTTCTCATTAGTATTAATAAATGTACGTGTTACATTTAAAAAGCCTCTGACTCATTTCTTATTATCACGGATGTCTCCTCGAGTTGGATATCTGTATGAAAACGTCACCGACTGCATTCCTGGTATTGTAAAATATATACTATTTGCAATGGGTGACTGTCTCACCAATATTGCCTATTACCAATTCGTACAGCTTCTCCTGGATTTTAGATTAACCAACGACAGATTGTGAAGAATAAGAAAAAGAGTTTATTATAAGATAAGGGTATAAGACAAAATAATTAGATATGGCTACAGCTACAGCATAAATTAAGACACAAAAGGGGATAAAAACAAAAACACAGGCTAAGTAAGAGGTGGCAGCAGGAGCTAGACATTTTACAGTTGCTATTCCATTATTCTATAGTAAACCATAGGAAGGTCTTAAAAGTGTTTAGATGCAACTGATGAAGCAGCACACAATTCAGGCTAGACAGACTTACAAACACGGACATAATCAGGCTAATATTATTAATATTGGAGTATACTATGGATTGGCCGGCATGGCCAGGTGGATTAAGGCGCTCGACTCGCAAACTGAGGGTCGCAGGTTCGAATCCCCGTCACACCAAACATGCTCGTCCTTTCAAAGAGGGAAGGCTGTCAAGTGGGTTGCATCCTTGACGTAAGAAACAGCTTTAGAAACGATGGCAGAGAAACTATGGATTAAGACTAGCCCAAGATTTTATACTATTAAGAGAGAGGCTACTAAGGGAATACGGAAAATGTGAAACACCAAACAATGTGATGAAACAAATAAACATTCTAGCACAGTAACGAGGCTTACACACACCCAAGTAAGCTAATGATGCAAGATAAGTTTAAATCTTACTAGGAGTTTGGTTTGGTTGGAATTTCACGCAAAACTACACGAGGGCTATCTGTGCAAGCCTTCCTTAATTTAGCAGCGATGGACTAGAAGAAAAGCAGCTAGTAAACACCACCCACCGCCATCTCTTAAGCCACTCATTTACCAACAAACAAAGGGACTGACCATCAGATTATTATGCCCCCACAGCTGAAAGGGCGAATATGTTTGATGGCAGGGTCTTGCTATGAAAAATCGTTAGTTGGTAACATAATTGGCTTAAATGTGAATGAAAGAAATAATCCACGAGAAACGCTCTTAGATTCAACAGAAGTAACTACAAGAGAAGAGTTTAGAAAAACAAACAAGTTTTTTCCACATTCAATCAATACATATGAGAAACAACAGACCAGATTGGCAAGGTAAATTGGCAAACGGAAAATGTTTCAAATGTGGTATCCAACGACACACTGTTAGAGACTTTTTTAGAATAGAACATAAGCAAGTGCATGCTTCAACTGTGGACGAAACGGCTATATCCTGCAATTGTAATTGCCCAAAAAAGAGAGAGAGTTTACAAAACAACTAGATACAAACCTCTTAAGCAAAAGCTTTGAGGGCCAATAGAAAATAAGTGATTGCATAAGTTACAAAAATGTAATAATTCCATTTGTAATTACGAAAAAAAACTAAAAGTAACTTTAACAGTATTGATTGATAGACTGAGTATGTATAGTGCCAACAAAATTTCACCAGTAGTCAGTCTAAAGATAGAGGACATAGAATGTCAGTTATTAACTGACACAGCCACTCTGCTAAGTGCATAAATGGTAAAAAAAAATCCAAAATTATTGGATAATGAAAGGAAAGAAATTTCAAAAAGTATCTTAACTTCTATAACATAGCATTCGGTTAAAATGTTAGGAAAGCATTTTGTTCAAATAGAAGCTGTAGATTCAAAACTTGAATATTCAAAAAGAATATTAGAGCAGGCAAGATTTCCTAAGAAATTATGACATTGATATATCCATTACCAGAGATAGACCACACATAGAAATGGAGATTTTACGTTTTGAAGAAACCATACCTTCAGATTTATATGTTAAGGTCAAAACTTACAGTAATTTCATGCTGAATTAGTCATGTAGACAGATACCAAACAGGGACAGTGAGCACATTCGTGAGGTGATGGATCAGAAGTCAAAACACAATAGTACTGATACTCTTAATAGCAATACATGCCACATTCAGTATAAAAGTAGATTTAAGCATGAAAAAAATATAGGTAGTGTTACTGAGGAGGAAAAATACTAAGCCTACTAATAGTAGCTGAAGAGTTGAAATGAGCATAAAACCAATAGTTAGATGTAACGCAACAAACAATAATGAAGTGAATACAGATAAAATATAAATAAAGAATCATAGGCAAGTGCATAACTACACTGGCCCCTCAGATGAATCTACCCCTATGGACATGCAACAGACCATCCAAGCAGAAGAGTCTGTTAGAATGTGTGTCTCCAATATCAATTAGTTACAGAGGCACCTGAAAGAAGTCAAACTGTTATTGAGGCTAACGTAGAAGCTGATAGAAATGTAAAAATTAGGTGTATGTATTGCTTTCTGTATTAGATAAGTGTCTAAGTGCAATACAGTACCTATAAAGGTTCTAAATATAAAATAGAGTAAAGTAGTATTGCATCAGCATATATTAGTAGATAAAGCTAGGATAATAGAGAAAGTAGCTGCAGTTACAGAACATAAACAGATGTTCATAAGAAGTGTGCACAAAGTGAAATACACTGAGATTCTACATTAGGAGATATGGAGATCAAACATAAGCAAGGGCTAGTGAATTTATTAGGGGAATATAAAGAAATATTTGTGAGAAAAGGTCATTCTAATAGCTGCCCAAACATGGTGAAACATAAAATAGTGTAAAACAGTAATACACCTATAGTACAGAGACCCTATAAAGTGCCAGAGAAGCACCAGGTAAAATTAAAAGCATCCATAAAGGACATACTTGAACAAGATGTTAAAGAGGACAATAATAGTCCTTATGCAATCCCAGTTGTGTTAATTCTTATAAGATGGTAAAAAAGTTTGTGCACGAACTTTAGAAAATTGAATTGAGTAACTTTCAAGGACTCAATTAACAAACATACAAGAGACCTTAAATAAGTTAGATCAAAGTAAATATGTTCCGTCTGTGGACTTGTAAAGTAGGTATTGACAAGCTGAGATTGAAAAAGAAGATAAAGCTAAAATTCCATTTTATTGCCATCAAGGAAACATTAATTATTGTGGTACTGATGGTAACAAAAGTGTATTCGTCAAAGAATTAAATTCTATTATATCAGGTAATAAATGGAAATTGTCAAAAATAAACCGTTTTCTCTGTATGTTCAGTTTTTAACTTGACTAATAACAGAACTTCACTTATTTGAGAAAACCCTTAACTGAGACACAAGAATAAATTTTAAAGAAATCATTTTTCCCCTAGAGGTGTTTCCATAAGACAAATATTAAGAGTAACACAAAAAGGATTTATAGAAAATTATAAACAGTTAGCTAGGAAATATTATGAAGACGTACATTATATTTTAATAGACTTAAATGACATTTAAGACAGTGTTACTATTTCAAATTGAAATATACAGAAAATTGGATTAATTAATGTCTCCAGAAGTATTTTAAAGTTCTTATTCAATACCGCAAAAACAGACGATTTCAAATGGGTAGATAATCAAAGACAATTATCGAAGGAAAGGTTCATTTACTAGGTGAACAAGATGCCAAAAATGAATTCAATAAACGAAACTTTAGAAGAATGTGACCAGGAGAATAAGCAAGTATCAAATCCATTACTAAACATAACTTATGAATTAATACATGCCGGAATAGAACAGAAAAAATATTTATAAGACAGGAGCCAAAACATTGATTGTTAATGCAAGAATTCAGATTAATCTATAACAGTTATCATTTAGTGTAGAGAGTATTAGAACATAATTAGCCAGATCAGTGCAAGCACTAAACGTAGCAGCTGAGTCGTACTTCTTACCTTCTAGTAAATTAGAGAGAGTATTAGAACATAATTAGCCAGAGCAGTGCAAGCACTAAACGTAGCAGCTGAGTCGTACTTCTTACCTTCTAGTAAATTAGAGAGAGTATTAGAACATAATTAGCCAGATCAGTGCAAGCACTAAACGTAGCAGCTGAGTCGTACTTCTTACCTCCTAGTAAATTAGAGAGAGTATTAGAACATAATTAGCCAGATCAGTGCAAGCACTAAACGTAGCAGCTGATTCGTACTTCTTACATCCTAGTAAATTAGAGAGAGTATTAGAACATAATTAGCCAGATCAGTGCAAGCACTAAACGTAGCAGCTGAGTCGTACTTCTTACATCCTAGTAAATTAGAGAGAGTATTAGAGGAAATGAAGAGGAGACTTGTACCGTATTTACAGTTTGTAATGCCTACTTATAATGATCAAATTTACATGAAGTATACATGGAGAGACGTAAAGGTCACAGCTGTTCTAAATTCTTTATGAATATTTGTAGAAACTAACAAAGGGTACCCGTTTACGTTTATTTTTCTAATGTAAATCTCCTCGAGTTGGTGATCTGTGTGATGCCACTGACTGTTTCCTTATATTTTCAAATAAGTACTATTTCTAATGAGTGACTATCTCACTGATAGTGCTCATTACAGTACTGTCATGCTAGACCTACCATCATGTGGCACTGTCAATCTAGACCTAGTGGTACTGTTATTCAAGACCAAGCAACACATGATAAGAATGGATTAAATATTTCATTTTCATCTTAGCACGTGGATTAAACAATAAGAACAGTCACCCAGGGATCAGTTATGGCCGTCCCTAATTTTGAACTAATGGCCAGAGGGAAGGCAGCTATCCAGTAACAACAACAATCATAAAAGCTTTATCTAGCTCTTTGAACTAATAATAAGGCTAACTGTTACTTTTATAGCGCACCCTGGGCTGAAAGTGACAAGCGTGTTCAGCGGAATCGCGGTACGAACCTTGGACCTTCTGATCGCAATTGGCACTATAACAGGAGCCCAAAGTTGGCCATCAAATAAGTTTTATTTGTTTTATTCAGTCATGCATGAAAAATTTAAATGTATATGTTTTGTGTGCATTAAATATCATGCAAACTTCAATCAAATATACATAAAACGATATATGTATTCATACACACTTATAAAAGTAGATTAATGTATAGATATTCATTCTGTTTTCAAATAATAAACGTTAAAATCTTATTTTATAGAACGTCCGTTTTATCGCAAAGCTGCACATAGGTTATCTACGCCCTGTCTACCACACTAAAACAAGACCCGGATTTTATTGTTATACTTTCGTACACTTACCGTTGGCCCACTGTAGAACTATTTTATAAATCCAAATTATTATTAAACAGAAGTTTATTTGGAGCACTGTATATAATCCGTTAAAACAGATATTAAGCTGTATAACTAATAATCTAAAAACATAACATAGATTTCAATTTAGCGGTACTAATGTTCGTAGTAAGATAAATGTAAATGATAAAAACTTAATCCCCTTGATAAAAATTCTGTATTTTCAAATGTTGGTGCATTCAGTTTACATTATATTATGTTGGAGTACAATTTGAAGTTACTGCAACGCATTAACGTTTCTGGACAAAGTACTCTCTCTCTCTATTCCATTAACGCAGGTGATTACTACTGCTGGAAATATTTGTTAATACAAGCTCCAGTTATCACCTGTGTTAGTAAATTCAATTTTTTACTCCTGTTGAATATCAATCCAGTTGTCCACCTTTCAAAAGCGCTCAGGTTATAGGGTTTTTATCATCTTATATCAATCCTCTACATAATTTTTTCTTGAATTAAAAGTTAAAGCATAAACTTTCAATATATATTTATATATATAGCTTAACTCTTCTAAATAAATTGCTTAAAGATTCTATGCGTCGCAAACAAGTAATATTATTATAGTTTGTTTGTTGAATTTCGCGGAAAGTTGCTCCAAGACCATCTGCCGCTATGCGCCACAAATTTAGAAGTTTAAATTTACTAGAGGGAAGGTAGTTATTCAATACCATCCATCCCAGCTTTTTGGATATTTTTTATCAATGAAAAGTGGGATTTACCATCACATTATAATGCCTCACGGCTGAAAGATCGAGCATGTTCGGGTATAGGATTCAAGCTCGCAATTTGCAAATTCCGTATCAAGCGCCCTCATCACCAGCCCATTATATACATTAATTTTAGAATTACATAAAATGTCTTTCATTTTGATAATCTTCCGATAATCATATAATTACAAACTGTTATATTTATATAGATATAACTAACTGCAACAGAAATATTTATATATTTTCTTCACTTATTTAACATCGTTCATAATTATCAAAATATTAATGTTTTGATTTTTAAGTGTAACTAAAGTCAATATTTTATGTTGCTTCATAAATCAGTCATAATAGCAAATCAAGGAAAAAAGAAATGGAATAATTTAAGAATAAATTCTTCTATAGTTTCTGGAAGTCCCATATAAAGTTTGTTTTACATTGAATATTTATTTGTTATTGGTTTCCTAGGAAAAAAGAACAATAATGCATGAATATGAAATTATAATTCTGATTTATTTTGTTTTCATTGTTTATTAATCAACAAAGTGTACTCTATAAAATATAATTAATTCATCGTTTCACATGTTGCTTGGTAATGCAAATCAGCTGACTAATTTATTAATTCATACAGTGTTAATAAGACATGACATGAAGTATAGCACTCATATTTGGAGTGAGTTGTTAACTATAATAAATCCACATGAAGGAAGCATAAAATATAAAAATAGGTAAATACACAATAGCGTGTAAAGTAATTAACAACAAAGTTTAAATCCACAATAACGGAACAATACCAAATTTAAATGGAAACTAGTTTCGATATTTCACATATCTCCTTCGGTCCAACGTTGGATTGAAGAAGCCTAAACTGTTGTAATCCAGAAATTATAATAATTGTTTGGTTGTTTGTTTATTATGAATTTCGCGCAAAGCTACACGAGGGATATCTGCGCTAGCTATCCCTAATTTAGCAGTGTAAGACTAGAGGGAAGACAGCTTGTCATCACCACGCACCGCAAACTCTTGGGCTACTCTTTTACCAACGAATAGTGGGATTGACCTCACATTATAACGCCCTCATGGCTAAAAGGGCAAGCATGTTTGGTGTGACGGGGATTCGGACCCGCGACCCTCAGATTGCGAGTCGAGTGCCCTAACCACTTGGCAATTATAATAATTTAATAAATATGAGAAAATGTATGTCACTATTGGAAAGAGTAGTAGTAACTTCACTGTCCGTATAAAACTATATCAAAATAGTTTTATACAGATTAGTTATTCATTTCTTTTACTAGTTATGTTATTTATCATGGCTTTCACAATCTGTACGACTTTAGATTTCCACAGATATTTGCCATATAATTAGCTGCAAATTTTCAAGTGTTAAATATCTTCAAATCTTATAAAATGATAACGTACGAAAGTAATTTTGAAATGTATGATTATATTCGTTTTATAACTAAAAACGTGACATTATTTTAAAGACTTAATGAACATCACCTATATTTAGGTACATTCTGATAAGTAAATTTCAATTACGTAACATCGCTAAAAGGAAAAGAAAGAAAGAAAAAATTTAACTTTCTAGACTATTCTAGAGCTAAATATGTATGAGATGGAAATGTTATAACTTTGTTTCAATCCTAGAATTCCCACGACATTTATGTCATTAGAAATCAAATTATATCAACTGAATACTGAAGGCTGAAAATTTGACATTAAAATGATTATAATTATATTAGCTAAAATGATTTCCTTGTTTTGAAATTTCAGGTCTACTGTTTAATCTATTTGTAAATCATCACTAATCTATAAAAGCTTCGAACATGAAATTAGAAATGTTATTACCTTTACAGCTTATCTACAATGTGCTTCAGAATTCGCGCACCATTATCAGAGCATTGCGAAAACTGAAGGGTACGAATTTCTGTTATAGACATCATCCCTTTCATAACATCCTCACTTACCCTCCAA
>NW_013666126.1:470978-472993 GCF_000517525.1 Limulus polyphemus
ATGGAAGTAACATGTGACGAAATATTTTTATTGAATACTACAACGTGAAAATATTGAATACAGTTCATGATATGTAATTTTCATTGTTTTTAGATGTAACATGAATCTGACGAATGTTTAGCAATTTCCAAATCATTATCTAGTAGTTCGTAATCGAACATGTTGCCGTTTTTAAGTAGAACCTTTTTCTATATTAATCATGTATTTATTCATTAAAAGCGTATTTTTCTCCACATTTTGTAAATTTATGTCGTTTTATTGTTTGTAATTATGTACAAAACTACACAATGGGCTATCTATGCTCTGCCCACCCGGTTTCTAGCGTTGTAACTCCGCAGACATACCGCTGTGCCACTGGAGGGTATGTCGTTTTATGTCTTCATTTTCTTGTTGTGTTAAGAAATATTTTCTACTTTCGGATATTCGCCATACTTGTGAAGTATACAATAGAAATATTTAACGATTTTGACATTTTGGCTTTTATAAATCTTCTCATCAGAATGCCTTTTTGGTTATATTTCTAAATGTTTTCTAAGAATAGGACGCTAATACTTATGTCTGTATTAGATATTCAAACAAATCTTTTCAATTAAACGGGATCAAAAATGTAAAAAAAAACTTATTTGAAATAAACGATACCAGATAGTCAATATTTAAAATATAATTGGCTATACTTCCAATTATGTAGTAACGACTGATTGTTATGAATACTTTTATCAGCTTGTTGGAAATAGATATGCACTCGTCAGTCACGTTAACTTAATCAATTTAAAACAGATATTGTCGAATATTAAATCAAGATTCATATCCACACATTAAGGCAACAAAGAGACAATAGCAAGATAATCAGTTTATGTTATAATATCTTGCTAAATAACCTTGGTGATGGGAAATCCAACAGGTTAGGATGTATTAACTGACTGTTTTACTTTTTTATAATTATAATAATTCATCCCAAGTAACATCCCCTTCCCCCAAAAAATACCAAACTATCTTCGTTACTTTACTGCCATTAAAACATTTGTTTTTTTTATATCCACAGTGTAATGTTTAGAGATTTATTTATATTCGCGAGACATTATTTCATCAGATAAAATGCCTGTATAGTTTATAGAGAAAACTTATTTTATCATAGAATTTCCCACTATGTTTCATCTAAAACCTAAACTATTCACAAAATCCCACGATGGCTCACATTGAAACCGTGTTTTATCATTAAAGGCCCATCTATGGTCTATACATGAGCCTAACCTGATCACAGAATGTCTCACTATGGTTCATAATGAAATCTTGTTTTATCATTAAAGGCCATCTTATGGCTCATACTTAAGTCTTATCTTATCACAGAATGCTGCACTATGGCTCATACTGAAACCTTACTTTGCCACTAAAATCACCCTATGGTTCATACTTAAGCCTAACCTTATCACAAAAGGTCCCGTAATGGCTCATACTGAAACCTTATTTTATCACGAAAGTACCCCACCCCACCCCATGGTCTATCCTTAAGCCTAACCTTATCACAGAAAATCTTATTACGGCTCATACTGAAACCTTACTTTATCACTAAAAACCTCCACGTGATCTATACTTAAGTCTAATATTATCATTTAAGGTTTCACCATGACTCAATAATGTTATGCTTTCACAATATCAGACTAGTTCAATTATATTTTATCTACATGATAAGTTAGTCCCTTGGTTGGTCCCGTTTTCGGATTTACTTCATTGAAATTTTGGGTTCAGTTCTCAGCGGTGGACAGAGCTCAGGTCGTCCATTGTAGAGCTTAATGCTAACAAAACAACAAGAATTATGATCTAGTATTGTCTCCCGAGGACGCTGAATATAACCTTGGGTCTGCGTAGTTGACTGTGTATGTGTAAGTCTGTCATATAAAATTTAAAAAAGTCATGAAATACATACAATCACATATACGTATCTGCTTGTTTGATAATTTCGGGTAAAAATTCTTTCCGAGGAACTTCAGCGATACAAGTCCCTTCTTGATTAAAAC
>NW_013666126.1:473391-477542 GCF_000517525.1 Limulus polyphemus
CCCTATAAATCACAGTGATTCACACAGTTTACTTACTGTGCCTACTGTTCGCTTGACTCAATTATCTCTATCTTCAATCTATCTATAGCTCTTCTATTTATCTGCCTATCGTGCTGGTTTTACTCGCCATGATTATATATTAAAAAAGAGGGCGTCTCGAATGCACTCGGGGCCTTCATGATCCTTCATCACGTGTTACCAGCGTCACGTGACTTTCACTGTCGTAACAATATATATATATGTATACATATATGTGTTACTAGCAATAGACAAAATATGAATGTTTTTTAGAAGTTTAGCTTCCTCTCCAAAGTTATATTGATTCGAGCTGTGATGTTCGCTGAAATTTTTATTTTGCTCAAACGAAAGGCAAAAATCAATTAAGACTGTATGACATTTTTGTAGGAAGAAAGCAATGGTTTTGTTCAATAAATATTTCTAAAATTAGTATATACAATTGAAGTTCAGAAAATGGTTAGCTTTCCGCAACAGGGTGCCCCAAATGATTCAGCGGTAGGTCTGAAAGCTTATAACACAAAACACTGGGCTTAGATACCCATGATTGACACATCCCAAATATTCCATTGTGTAGCTTTGTTGTAAACAATAAACAACAACAAAATCCTAGAGAGGAAATTGAGCTATTTTTGCTTGTCAGGTAAGTGACATGAAATGTATCTGTTGGATTAATATGAGTTTTGTTTTTAAAATACTATAACATAAAAAAGTGCCCACTTAATAAATGGAGAGCTAATGTTACAGTTACGTATTTTAAATACTCGGGGGCAAAACGAAAACAGACATATTTCTCCACATGCATTTGAATGAAAAATAATAATAATTTTGACAAATTAATTCTTTTAAACAGATTTTGCCACAATGAATGTTGACAGAAAATATGCGATATTATATAAAAACTGTTATCTTTATACCTAAAATAGCATATATGCAGAAAGTTAGTAGCCTGTACAAACTTTTATCATTACTCAGAAACTAAGGCTTCTTCTATTTAAGGGATCAACGCGCAGTGATAGGATTTCGACAAATCTCACTGGCTTTTAAGATTTACGCTCTTAGTTAAATAGTAGCGGAAACTATTTGATCAATTAATCAGAAGCCGAGCTCTGTCCTAAGTATCATTCTTTCAATTACAATTAGATTGCTGTTCTCTTAGCAGGATGAGCAGGGAAATCCTCTTTCACGTCTTTTTCCTAAAATACTCAGTAAAGAATCATTAATTATAAACAGGTAATTCAACTCGTGAAGTGAGAAGAAAAGAAGTAAAAATAAAATAAAAATATGAGAAAAGAAATAAAATAGAAAGAACTCTGTTATTGGATTTGGCTTTAAGATATTTTTACTAACTTAATTCCTGACGATTTACACGTCGAGAAAGCTCTAATCAGAACAAACTCAGATCTACTGAATCTCCAGAAAATTCTCTTGCAGATCCGTATAAATAACTTGTTGAGGATTTAGTTACTTCTTTCAATGATCTTCCGGATAAATAACTTGTTGAGGATTTAGTTACTTCTCTCAATAATCTTCCGAATAAATAACTTGTTGAGGATTTAGTTACTTCTTTCAATGATCTTCCGGATAAATAACTTGTTGAGGATTTAGTTACTTCTCTCAATGATCTTCCGGATAAATAACTTGTTGAGGATTTAGTTACTTCTCTCAATGATCTTCCAGAGTAGTAACTGTTCATGACGGGAAGCTTCCAGATAAGTAACTGTTCTTAACTTGGAGCTTCTAGATAAATAACTGTTCATGACGTGAAGCTTCTAGATAAGTAACTGTTCGTGACGAGAAGCTTCTAGATAAGTAACTGTTCGTGACGTGAAGCTTCTAGATAACTAACTGTTCATGACGTGAAGCTTCCAGATAAGTAACTATTCGTGACGTGAAGCTTCCAGATAAGTAACTATTCGTGACGTGAAGCTTCCAGATAAGTAACTGTTCGTGACGTGAAGCTTCTAGATAACTAACTGTTCATGACGTGAAGCTTCCAGATAAGTAACTATTCGTGACGTGAAGCTTCCAGATAAGTAACTGTTCGTGACGTGAAGCTTCTAGATAAGTAATTATTCGTGACGTGAAGCTTCCAGCTAAGTAACTATTCGTGACTTGGAACTTCTATATATGTGTAAGTATTCATGACTTTGGGCTTCCAGATAAGTAACTGTTCATGATTTTTAGCTTCCAGGTAAGTAATTGATCATAACTTGAAAAATATATAATCATTTCAATGTTCAGGCACATGCAAACAATAATTAATCAGGACACTGATAATGCCCCCCCCCCACCAATGGTACAGCGGTACGTCTGCGGACTTACAACGCTAGAAACCGAGTTTCGATGCCCGTGGTGAGCAGAGCACAGATAACCCATTGTGTAGCTTTGTGCTTAATTACAAACAAACAGACAGACACTGATAATGAACTCTAAAAAAGTCGCAAAGGCGTTTATGGAATATATCTATAATATTTTGAGTTTCTTCGACAACCTTTAATATCTACAAAGCTTCTATACGAAACTCTGGCTGTGAAGTATTTATATGTGAGAAATCAAGTAAAATATTCATAAAATTATTGAAAACAAAATGCAGATAAATATTTCATATAATTAACGTTCAGTATCATTAATTATGAGAGTATCCTAGTGATGAATCAGTGCATTCTAATAATTATAGGTTTTAGTTTTCTGTGTATTAATCTATGGCATCAAATAGTTCTGATCAATAATTTATTAAAAACTGGTTTCATTAATTGATAAGTTACCGTTTTAGTTTTTATTTGGAGAGTTAGTTTTCTTTTGATTGAGGTTATTGATAATTACCATCCATCAATTGTAAAACCATCTGAAGAGGTTTCATTACCTCCTTCGATATTATTCACGTGGTTTTTATACAATTAAAGGGAATAGCACAGACAATAACTAGAATAAACTATGTAGCGCAAACCTCTATTGAATCATACAAACATTATTACATAAGCTCGAATAATGTCTTGGACTACATTTCACAAAGATAGCTACTGAATAATGACCACTAGATTTGATTCAGCTCTCATCAGTCTTTTACAAGATGTCAGCAGTTATAAAGAGTATGGTTTCATTGTACTTAACAAATGAAATTTTATTTACGTACTTCATAAATGAAAATTTTATTTACGTACTTCACAAATGAAATTTTTATTTACGTACTTCACAAATGAAGTGAACAGTTTCAGTCCCTCTTCTTTATAGAAAGACGGGAAATTTTCAATCTGAATATCACCTTAAGCGTAAGTGGACTGAACGATCGGGTCAGAGACACCAGGAATTAGGTGTAGCCGTTCTTAATTTCGTAATACTCACGAGAGGGAAATCAGTCAGTCAGTTGGTAGCACCCAGACCACAATGACTTTGGGTGGTTATGAACCGAATTGTAGGATTGACTGTCACTCTTATAATGCGATCACAGCTGAAACTGCAGAGAGTGATTAACAGCTCTGACTCTTTTGTAAAAAAACTCACGAAGATAAAAGTTATCTGTTTTATTTTTCATACAAAACAACAACATTGAAACAAGAATTGGATATTTAAAAAAATAAAGCATTTAACGATTAATCAAGCATTATATTTACACAGAAAAGCAAAGGGTTATCTAATAATTTAGTCATTGCTCATTTAACTCTTAGTGATCGTAGATTGTATTGTCCGTGAACCTTCTATAAGCTACAACTGCACACAGCTAGAAGGTAGACAACAGTTTGATCTAATACACAGTTTCCACAATGACCTGTAAAACACTTCATTTCAGAGGCCAAAAACGACACTCAACTTTAAACTCCAGGTATTTGTATTATGCCAACGGTTTTACTATATTTATAGTTTGAACTTAGGTCAATGGTTTTACGGTGTTTGTAATCTGTACTTTGATCAACGGTTTGGCGGTGTTTGTAATCTCTGCCGTGATCAACGATTTTAAGGTGTTTGTAATCTGTACTTTGATCAACGGTTTCGCGGTTATTGTAAACTGTGCTTTGATCAACGGTTTTACGGTGTTTGTAATCTGTGCTTTGATCAACGATTTTAAGGTGTTTGTCATCTGTGCTTTGATCAACGGTTTTACGGTGTTTATAATCTGTACTTTGATCAACAATTTT
>NW_013666126.1:477656-478877 GCF_000517525.1 Limulus polyphemus
TGCGGTGTTTGTAATCTGTGCTTTGATCAACGGTTTTACGGTGTTTATAATCTGCACTTTGATCAACAATTTTGCGGTGTTTGTAATCTGTGCTTTGATCAACAGTTTTACGGTATTTGTAATCTGTACTTTGATCAATGGTTTCGCGGTGTTTGTAATTTCTGCTTTGATCAACTGTTTTAAGGTGTTTGTATTCTGTACTTTGAGCAACGGTTTTACGGTATTTAAAATCTGTGCTTTGATCAACAGTTTCGCGGTGTTTGTATCTGTTCTTTGATCAACGGTTTTACGGAGTTTGTAAACTGTACTTTGATCAACGTTTAGCGGTGTTTGTAAACTGTGCTTTGATCAACGGTTTCGCGGTGTTTCTAATCTGTGCTTTGATTAACGGTTTCGATTACAAACACCGCGAAACCGTTGATCAAAGCACAGATTTTAAACACCGCGAAACCGTTGATCAAAGTACCCATTAAAAACACCGTAAAACCGTTGATCAAAGCACAGATTACAAACACCGGAAACCGTTGATCAAAGTACAGAGTGTTTGTAATCTGTACTTTGATCAACGTTTAGCGGTGTTTGTAATCTGTACTTTGATCAACGGTTTCAGTGTTTGTAATCTGTACTTTGATCAACGGTTTCGCGGTGTTTCTAATCTGTGCTTTGATCAACGGTTTTACGGTGTTTGTAATCTGTACTTTAATCAACGGTTTGGTGATGTTTGTAATCTGTGCTTTGATCATCGATTTTACGGTGTTTGTAATTTTTGCTTTGATCAACGGTTTGGCGGTGTTTGTAATCTGTGCTTTGATCAATGGTTTCGCGGTGTTTGTAATCTACATGTAGGTCAACGGTTCCATATTGGAAAAGAAGTTTTCCGTATCAGTAATGTATATACAAGTTTTGTATGTAATTATCAAAGATAGACCCAAAGCTAAAATATTTACATTTTAATTCACAGTTTAAGCTCCCCCCCCCCCCCAGTGGCACAGCGGTATGTCTGCGGACTTACAACGCTAGAATCCGGGTTTCGGATAGCCCAACGTGTAGTTTTGTGCTTAATTACAAACAAACACAGTTTAAAAATATATATATTTAATAAAAATCATTATTTTCCATTTTTTCGGGCCCGGCATGGCCAGGTGGTTAGGGTGCTCGACTCGTAATCTGCGGGTCGCGGGTTAGAATCCCCGTCCCACCAAACATGCTCGCCCTTTCAGC
>NW_013666126.1:479754-480991 GCF_000517525.1 Limulus polyphemus
TAGCCCAAGAGTTGGCGGTGGGTGGTGATGACTAGCTGCCTTCCCTCTAGGGACGGGTAGCGAAGATAGCCCTCGGGTAGCTTTGGGCGAAATTCAAAACAAACGAACCATTTTTTCTACAATTGTGGGAAATTTAGTTAAACGCTGGAAACTTAATGACAGATTGACGTTAATAGTTTTTCTTTTCAACTAGTAATTTCTCATATTGTGAATGCGCTTTCTAAGAAACATTATCCCTGATGTCGAAAAACACGAAGGTTCAAGAAGTCTTGATAGAAATGAATAAAAACCCTATTACTTAAGCGCTTTCGAAAGGTGGACCATTCTTCTCCAGTTTGCTCCTGAGGAAGAAAGTGCTCGAGTTATAAGAAACAGTGGAAAAGCCGATAAATGATACGAAACTGGAACTTTTGTCTAACAGGGACAATGCACTATCCAACTGAGCTAGCAAATAGTGTAAGCCATCCCTTTTTAATGTTTTTTAATTACGAGTAGGAAATTTTATACTATTTAGTGTTGTTGTGGTCAGGTAATTAGTGCGTATATTTACCACCACCCAGACAAATACACATAGTCTATTATTTACGATACGAAGTTAATATAGAAAGTATACTTTCATTTATTCATCATATGAAAGAAGGGTTAAAAAGGACAGAATGGCTTACAATTTCAGTTTATGAAACAGGGTAGGAAAAGATAGAATGGCCTACAATTTCAGTTTATGAAACAGGGTAGAAAAAGATAGAATGGCCTTCAATTTCAGTTTATGAAACAGGGTAGAAAAAGATAAAATGGCCTACAATTTCAGTTTATGAAACAGGGTAGAAAAAGATAGAATGGCCTACAATTTCAGTTTATGAAACAGGGTAGAAAAAGATAGAATGGCCTTCAATTTCAGTTAATGAAACAATTATGATTATTTCATCCTCTGAACTAAAAATAAAATTATAAGTCGAGTAACCAAGTTCTTTCATGGGTTTCAAAAGACGAAAGAAACTAATTTTCCTATGTTCAGAAGTCGAGTCTTCACGAAAGAAAGTGCATGTTGTTACGTTGTTACGTATGAGTTAAATTGTAGTTTAGATTTAGTTGTTAAATATTTACCAATATATCCAATGTGTGATATTTGCCAACAAGACTGATACAAAGAGTTTTCTTTGTTTTATACAAATGTTTTAATATACAAGCAATAATACATTTTACAATAACAGTTATTACAAATAGTTATTACAAACAA
>NW_013666126.1:481940-532520 GCF_000517525.1 Limulus polyphemus
CTGAACTAACTCACGAACAGCAAATAATAATAAATTAACTCCTTCATCCCAATCCTTCTCGTTATCGAGACAGTAAGTCTGCATCATATTTTTCAAGGTAGAATGGAATCTCTCAAGAACACCTTGCGATTCTGGATTATACGCACTAGATTTGATCTGTTTAGCACCGAGCTGATAAACAACTTGTTGAAACAATCCTGACATAAAATTTGATTCCTGATCAGACTGTATTTCTTTGGGCAAGCTAATAAAAATAAAGAAATTAATCAAAGCCTTAGAAATATTTAGGCTGAAATGTTTCTCAAAGGGATAGCTTCAGGGAATCACTATTCACTAAAGTTGTAGAAAATTCTCGAGTGTAAGAATCTGCAATATATATGTGTGTGTATGTAAAACACTAGTGTATCTAAAAAACTTGTTGCGTAAGCTGAAATTTCGAGAAAGTACCCTCACTTATCGTGAACCCTTGATAAGGAAGTTCCAGACCAGAAAGAATACTGAACATTGTTTGTAAGTTGTGATGGGTTTTTTATTATATATTCATTTTAATATCGATATGGTTTAAATTAAATATATATTTAGAAATGTACATACTTTATACTGTTAAATTTATATTGCGAAACTCCCGCCTATTCTCTAAAGTTGTAGAAGATGCTAGAGTGTAAGAATCAACAATATATGTGTGTACATAAACGATACTGTTAGCGTCAGTACTGTTACGTAATCTAAAGTTTCGAGAAATTCTCCACATGCCTATAAATATAACCAACGTTTGTATAGTTGGTGTGCTATAAACTTCGGAAGCTACAACTGTGATTGTTATAACGATTATTAATCAGGACACTTTGGATATTTGATCAGGAACATTCATAAATTTCAAACATTACAAACCACTTAACTTCCGTGGATTCACATCGGACATTAGTAATTTTACAAAAACATTACCTAAAGTCATAGGTAGAAAAATTCGGCGTGTGATCAGTGAAGACACGAGCTAGCTAGCTCCCTATTAAGTGAATTGTACCTATGTCTGTCGACTCGAAATTAGCTCGCTCATCGTGAACCCTCCATAAGATATCAAAGATGTTCCAGACTAGAAAGAAAACTTTATATTACTTGTAAGTTTGTAAATTTTTTGTATATAAGTCATTGTTTGCAATAACTATTTGTAATAACTGTTATTGTAAATCGTATTATTGTTTGTATATTAAAACACATTTGTATAAAACAAAGAAAACTGTGTGTATCAATCTTGTTGGCAAATATCAGAAATTAGATACATATCAGCATTTATTTAACTACTAAATCTAAATTACAATTTAACTCAGTTTTAGCATATTTGAAATTGTAATACGTAACAAAGTTTGTAAATCTTTTGTACATAGGTCATTGTTTGTAATAACTGATATTGTAAAATGTGTTATTGTTTGCATATTAAAATATATTTGTATTAAAAAAGAAAACTGCGTGTATTAATTTTGTTGGCAAATAACATCAGGTGGATACATATCGACATTTATTTAACTTTAACTGAGTTTCAGGCTATTTGCAGTTGTTATACGTAACATAAGGTTTATAATTAACAAAAAACTAAGTTAAAATTATACATTTTTAAATGCTGGTGCGTGACCTTGTCAATCATGAATATTTATACCGTAGGAATTTTCAGCTGGAATTCATGAAACACTTCAAACTATCGTTTAAAGTAATTGTTTCACTAGACTTAAAGAGCTCGCGTATGTACAGAAACTTAAGAAATTCTCCAAAACAACATTAACAATTTATTTGTGGCTTGAGAATATTTCCACTATCAACCTCACTGAAAAGAGAGCGCCATTTCTAAACTCCATCATTTGTTAACTTAATAGAAATCTATTTTATATAATTATATTTAGGAATTTCTTTGTGTTCGACATAAACACACACAGTAATTTGAAAAAGAAAATTCCGAAGTGTATTGGACAAAAAATACATACATACATACATACAAATACATACAAATATATATATATATATGTATTCGATTTGAATAGATATTATTTTTCAAGCAATTGTATTTACATACTATGCTGGAACACTGATGCAAGGTTTTTGTAATTATCACCAACAAAGTGTACTTTTATCACATAAAACTCCTGATTGAGATTACTATACTCATCACCTAGAAACCCCTGATCAAGAGAGCGAACATATAAGTTATTTCAATATACATATCAGAAATCATCTAAGTACTTCAACTTTTAATGATTATTTAATCATTATCATTACTTTGTCTCCACTTAACTTTCGAATTTTATCTTTATTACCTTAATTAAAATACTTAGAGAATTAATTTTTTCATCTTAATTTTAATTTCAAAAGCAGTTTTTCAAGAAATTTATAATTAGTTTGGAAACATAATTCATTTTCACAAAATTGACTAACTAACAATTTTGAGGGGGTATCTATAGACACTAGGTCTGTTTAATATTTAAAGATACGAGAGCCCACATATTACGCTTTATCTGTCAATTTGTTCATCGTGGAGACTTTAGTTAATGTCAATAGACGGCGTTACATGAACGATGTTGTTGTTTTAGTGCAAAGCTACATAATCTACACTCTGTACACCTTGGCGAATTGAACAACGAATCTAAACGTTGCAAATCCGTAGGCTTATTTCCGACTCACTGGGGATACTGTATCATAGTATATGTGAAAGATAAAATCAGCAGGTAACGAACAATACATGTAATTTTTCTTTAAAAAAATCTAAAACAAAAAACTTATTCCTGCCTAATTTCTGGCCAGTACTGAAAGTCTGGATCATCAAGAAAAAGGAGAATGGAAATTGAAAACAATATCTATTGTTAATGTGAAGCCTTATTCAGTCATCCATTTTCTATCTGTTCTATCCAAACACAAGACTTGGACCTAATGCCTGCAAAATACCTCATTCACTACGGTGTGTTTAGGAAAATATTAACCATCCTACACAAGAAAATTTTAAATATGTTCTTTCAGCTCTTCTAAATCGAGCTACTAGTGAGTTCATACTGTACCTATGTTTGACGATATCGCCTTCCAGTGACTCAGCGGTAAGTGTGGAGGCTTATAATGCTACAAACTGGGTTTCGATACCTGTGATAAATATAGTTCAGATAGCCCATTGTGTAGCTTTGTGCTTAACATCAAAACAAACCATTGCTGATATTGGCAAATGACTTATTCGTAGGGAATCTGAAAAGCAACATAAATTTTAAGACTAAGTAGACTATCAACCATCTCATACTTCAACCTAATACCAATAACAGCTAAAAAAATAAAACCTTCCCCACCTAAAACTAAAAGCATAACCAAAAAGTAAAACCTCCCTAAAAATACAATTAGAAATAAAAACGAGATCACACCTTTAAGACCGCGATGAAAAATTACATTTTAAAAGGAAAAACAATATCTGAACATTAGGCCATCAGGAAGTTATCCAGGTATTTTTTGGGGTTTGCTTAAATTCATAAGAATTGGCTTGGTTTATATTTCGGGCAAAGTTACTCGAAACATTATCCATCCCTAATTCAGCAGTCATATACAAGAGGAAAGACAGCTAGTCAACACTATCCACCGCCAACTTTTGGACTACTCTGTTACCAACGAATAGTGAGATTGAGTATAACGCCCCCATGATTGAAAGGCGAGCTTGTTGGTTGACAGGCATTCGAACTCGTTTTCTCATATAATACATCAGTTGACGTTTGACAATAATGTGCATTATGGTAGTTTTGATGTAGAATTGTTATATATATACAAACATACCTTTAGAATAAACCGTGCAGTTAAGTGCTGATCAACTGTATAGCGAAAGTTGCAACAATGTGACTATTACAAAATCTGTATATCATTGCTACTAAAGAATCTCATTTTCTTTTGAATGGAAAGGTGCAGAATCGCGTTGCTATGGGTTCGAGAATGGCGCCATCTTTGGTCAATTTATTTTTGTTTCTACATGAAAGACAGTGGCGACAAAATTTCCCGCAAAAATTTAAACCTCTCTATTACCGAACGTATGTTGATGACATCTTCACCATCCTCTAAAACTCTGATCAATATTCCCAATTTCTTTACTATTTGAAAAGTAGACATAGTAGTTTGAAGCTCATGTGGATCACCAGCAAGATCGTAAACTTTCTTTCTTAATTTGTAAAAATAATAATAATAATGGTCAATTTAAATATGAAGTGTGTCATAAGAAAGCATTTACAGGTATGTATTTCAACCTTGCAGGTTTCATTATATATTTTAAGGAAATTTTGTCTAAATGTTATTTCATCGTGCATATAAAATATCTAGAACATATGAGGTATTGCTTAAATAATATAATAACATCAACACATTCTTGCGCAAAAACGATTTTTCCAATTTTTGTAATTGATAGAATGGTTCGTAATCTCTTGAACAATTAAAATGTTAGTATACTATGTACAATCGAAGCACCAAAATATCCACTAGTGATCAATCTACCCCATATGGGTAAATATTCTTTTAACATTAATAATCAATTGAAATATATCATTTGAAGGGTGTATAACAATGTTGTTGTTTTTTGTTACGTTTGTCGCGACCTTCGATTTAGAATGTTTTCGTGTCTGGATTTACTGTTCAGTTAGTGATATCTGAAGAAGGACATTGCCCGAAACGTTGTATCCACAATAATATATACATATTAATATCTACAGTTAACTCATTGTTGTCTTCGTTGGTTTAACCTACAAAGTACTTCATTTTATTTTTTAGCCATGGTTTGAGATTAGTTATATTGTTTGCGTAAATATTTTTCATATTACAATTTCTTTTACTTTTTTTGACATGAAACAGACTAAACAAAGACTGACGACATCGTATGTTTTATATAACCATTTCAAAAAAATGTGGGGGCATAAAAACCGTTTTTGTATCTTAGTTAAACATCTGATGAGCACGTAATCTAAACAACGGTGTCATAAATAACCACATGACGTGAGTTTATCATAAAGATGATTAGATAAAGGGGAAAATGTTATAAGGACTGTAAAGATATAGACACATAGCAATGTCTACCAAAGAGTGAACTTTTATAGCATGTTAAAGACACCTTTTCTACTGTTTTCTAAATATATATTTATATTTCACTTAATGTTTCACAAAATTCGGGCTTAATACGCGCGTTAGGCACAGCTAACACAGGACATTTTGTAGCTTTGCTATTTAAAAACAAAAAACTCGTCACGAGCATTGTATTTCATTGCTAGAGTTTACATTTTACTGCATTGTTCATATTATAGCATACATAATTGTAAAACAAAAATTGTAGATTTAAAAAGTAAAATAAGATATAATATGAATCTCAATAGGAGAACCTACCGAGTCGAATGCTTTTACAGAAGTCACAATCTTGATTTCAATACGTGTACAAAAATAACAATATGATAGCTTTTTTTGTTAACACAGCAGAAATCCACAGTATTCTGAACAGTTACTATGGAAGAAAAACATTTTATGTTTAAAGGTAAAAATAATTCAGTATAAAAATTAATAAATGTGATATGAACAATGTAGAGTTCATCAACAATGATCAAAAACAATTATTGGCTACTATGATATTTTTGGAACGATAACAAGTGTTCGCAGATTGTGTGAACAGGTGTAGCGCGAAGTTTGTTTGTAATTAAGCATAAATCTACACAATGGGCTATCTGTGCTCTGCCCGCCACGGGTATCAAAACCAGAATTCTAGCGTTTTAAGTCCGCAGACATACCACTGTGCTACTGGAGAGGCAGCGCGAAGTTACATATTTAAGTTTGAAAAAAAAAGAAATACAAAATAGGAAACATATAAAATTATATTTAATTTTCTATCTACATGACAACCACTTTAAAATTTATATTAAAAAAAACAAAAATGTATACACAAAATGTGGCTAAGCCACATGCTTTGGTTTCAGTTATTGTTGAATAATAAAACGGTTGCAGAGTTGTTACAATATGTTTCTAAGTAATTCTGCTGAATAACAAGGCCTGTTACCATTTGTTCTTTTTCTGTTGTCTTTCCAGTGTGTTTGACTGTTTAATATAATAAAGTATACAAGTGCGGGTTGTGGAATAAATGAGTGTGATTTTAACACAAATGTTCTATAGAACACAACTCTTACTTGGCATTTTGATTTTTTGTGCTATAGAACACATCTCTTACTTGGCATTTTGATTTTTTGTGCTATAGAACACAACTCTTACTTAGAATTATGAAATTTTATATCTCGGTGTGAGAAATGTGCTTAACTTTGCGAAAATTTATTTTGATAGAAATCTACCACATAGACAATAGAAAAAAGTGCTTTAAATTCTATTGATGAAATGTGGAAAAAGAAAGATTTTAAATAACTAAGAGTGAGAAACATCCTTTCGTCCAAGATCTAATCCTTAAAGGGAAATAAATTAATGATCCTTTTACTAATCTAGATTTCCCTAAGATAAATCCAAAACGACCGAGAGAGATGACAGAAACTGTATATCAAAATAAGATTGACTATTTAGGACTGATTCTGGCTTTTATCCTACTTCATTGGTAAATCTTTGAATTTCAGGAGTGTGCGTTTCTTTTCTGTTTGTATGCCGTCAACAGACATCACGTATAGATTGTAAACTAAGCTAACTAAGCCACAGTGTACTTTGAATCTTATTAAAATAGCACGTTCAAAGCCATAAAATGAAGACAGGGCATGGCATGTTCTAGTGGTTAAAGGCGCTCGACTCGCAATCTGAGTGTCATGGGTTCGAATCCCCGTCGCTGAATATGCTCTCCCTTTCAGCCGTGAGGGTGTTATAATGTTAGGTCAACCCCACTATTCGTTGGTAAAAGAGTAGCCCAAGAGTTGGCGGTAGGTGCTGTTGACTAGCTGCTTTCTCTCTAGTCTATCACTGCTAAATTGGGAACGTCCAGCACAGATAACTCTAGTGTAGCTTTGTACGAAATTTCAAACAAACCAAACCCAAAGTGAAGATGGAACAACTCCCCAAAGTAAACTGTAAATTGTATTAATTCCTTTACTATTTATTACATGTAAGAAATTATCTTTAACTATTTCAGACGTATTGTGTAAGTTGAGATATTCATATGGTTGCAGACATGTTTATTGAATATCACAAGACATTTCACATCAGTGTTCATAACATTTAGGATATCTATTTAATATCATTCTGAATTTTCAAAGTGCTTTAATCACACAGTTGTATAAAAAAAATTAAAATTTCAAAAAATACAAAAACAAACATTACAATATAATGAAGTATCATCCTTAACGGAAAGAGTCGAAATATTACTTTTGTCAAAGTAAACTTAATTTATATTTCTTGACGAAATGTAACAATAAAACCCAGGTTAGACGTTTAAGCCATGCTGTTTGCACCAAAAAGAGCTAGTTTTTTGTTGCTCATTTTATTAACTGCAATTGCCACTCAAATCTAGAACAACAATGAGTAAAAGTTGGTTTATGCAGTTTGCCATTCAAATCTAGAACAACAATAAGTAAAAGTTGGTTTATGCAGTTTGCCATTCAAATCTAGAACAACAATAAGTAAAAGTTAGTTTACGCAGTTTGCCATTCAAATCTAGAACAACAATAAGTAAAAGTTGGTTTATGCAGTTTGCCATTCAAATCTAGAACAACAATAAGTAAAAGTTGGTTTATGCAGTTTGCCATTCAAATCTAGAACAACAATAAGTAGAAGTTGGTTTATGCAGTTTGCCACTCAAATCTAGAACAACAATAAGTAGAAGTTGGTTTATGCAGTTTGCCATTCAAATCTAGAACAACAATAAGTAAAAGTTGGTTTATGCAGTTTGGCATTCAAATCTAGAACAACAATGAGTAAAAGTTGGTTTATGCAGTTTGCTACTCAAATCTAGAACAACAATAAGTAAAAGTTGGTTTATGCAGTTGCAGAACATCAAGTTAATTTCTCACACACTCAGTATTAGAAGGTGGCATTATAATATTCAACATGTTACATATTTTGAACGAACATTTACACTTTTAGATTGTAATCCGCACTATTTAATAGAAAATAATTGCAGAGAGCCCGAGTAAAATGTTCTCTTTAACAAGTAGCAAATAAAATGTTCACATTTGTTATTCGTTGATCACCTTTTTATCAATTCTCATTTATACAAGTAAAATAAAAGCAGAAATGGTTAAGAAAACTGGATAATCTCTAGTTAAATTAATCCATTCTTGAAAAAAGCTAAAATCATCATAAATAATTGTGAGATATTAAACACCTTCTTGTTGGCAACATGTGCCTTCGAAGCTACATTATTATCTGTGTATTCCATAGCTTTCAAGTACTGATTAGATAACAGTACACTTTACAAAGAATGGAGGAAGCACTGTTTCGTGATAATATATGTATCTCTTCCGTTAAATCAACTAAGGGAAATCGAATAACTACTTACGAAGAAATGCGATCTTTAGCATCGTGAATAGGAAACGCTTTAAGCAGTTATTTCGAAACAGTACAAAAGATAACGATACTTAAGATAAACAACATTGTATAGTTGTAATAGAAGGAGACACAGATAATCGTTTCGGAATAATTAAGTTGCAATCTGTAGAATTGCGAAATGATTATCTGTGTCCCCATCTGTTATAAATAGACAATGTTGCTTATATTAAGAATCGTTATCGTTTTTATTGTGAAACTTCGTTTTCCTCCGAACACATCGATTGATAAAGTACAAAATATATAGGAAAGGTTGATGAATATTTTGTATCAAATGTAAATCATTTAAATTATATAAAAACAATCTATTTTCTCCTATTTTATAATTGTTTTTTAGCTATAGCCCACACATGTCTAATGTTATCCTCATGATATTGGCGTATGTGTTTAGAAAGTCATCTTCGCTCATATTCAACATGCATGAACCATAACACTTCTAATCGAGATTCAAACAATATCCAATATATATTCTCTACGTTCTCGAGCATATGGAATATTAGTCGCCAATTCTCTTTGTTTGCGTATTTCATTTTGTCTCCAAAGGGCGAGATTACAAATCAGCTTATTTACATAGAATCACATACTAATTTACATACAGCCATGTGACAAAAGCCTCATCACACTCGGTCTCAGTCGTTCTGTCTTACTGTGGATATAATATTAACCTATTAACTCTAACAGATGTAAGCCAACATTATGAATAAATAAGCTCAAAAATGACATTCAGCTGAACGACAGAAAGAAGGAACATGAATATTAAGTAATAATAATTATTTTTACTCAATTATATTATATACATCTGACTACGTTGCCAATACAATACCGTATCTATATATAAATGTAATTATATATTTTTTTCAGTGCTGCACACACACATATAGTAAACATACATAGTAAAAAAAATCCGTAAAAATACATGCAAGTTACCGCTATTTTTCAACGTTAAAAACCGTATTTTAAAGTATGGTTAAGAACAATAAAATGACGTGAAAAATACTATAAAAATAAAAATATACTTAAAGTACTGAAATTATCCGCAAGTTTTTAATCTATCGAACCATTTTTCAAAACAATACCGTATTCATTGAATTCAACGTGAAACCGTTTAAAAAATAATGTGACAGTAGAAAAGATGGTATTTCTTTAAATTAACAGGGAAGTACGGTGCATAAACCTATATTTTTATACACAATTGCTGTTTTCCTACTAAAGGTTAGCGTTGTGACCTTGATCATGCAGCTGATGTTGTCGAAATATATAATGTTCTAAATATGTAAACTGTCTTTCAAAATGAATACTTTAAGTTTTTATGATTAAGAACTTGAATGTGCTGTATTAACTTGTTATTTAATAGGCCAACAACGATTCTTTTTTTTTCTGGTAAATGCCCTATTACAATTATTAATATGATAAAGATGATAATGAAGAAGAATAAATATCCATATTAAATTTTTTAAATATCTGGTATCAAATTTGTATTATATTTAGAAAAACTGTTTATATATTTGTGAAAATGACTCAGGAATTAGTTTGCAAATCTTCAGCTGTTATATCCATAAGCCACGACTATAGGAAAAAAAAAGACGCTTTCTGCAGTATTATCATTGTATATTATCATGTAACACAAGATACAATGAATTAATTTAAGGTTATAAACTTATTTCTAAGGTAAAAGGTCTAGTAGCTCATCTTCCAGTCTTTTTTACAGTAATTTAACAGTGAAATGTTTACTGAGAAGAGCGTTCAAAGGTCACCATTTGATCGTTGTGGCACACATTAATATTTGCTACATGGACTACGTCAGCCTAAACAACACCGAACAAGAGAAACATTTTCGTCACTAAAGAAGGTGACCGAGTGTGAATAAAATTCAACAAATATTTATACAACTGTTAAAGCGATTAGAAACTTCGGGATCATTACGAAATCCACATGTTCATACATATTAGGTAAACGAATATTAAATCAAATACATCCCTTTTTGTAATCCGATTAAGGTGTTATTTCCTATGGCCTGAAAAAAAAAGGTTTCATTTTAGATAACATTTCCTAGTACTTATGCATATGTTCGTGTTTTCCAGTAATTTGTGTTGGCGTCATGCTATCCAGGTGCTTGTTTGACACGACAAACTTTATAACTCACATTAAAAGGAATGTTCTCGTCATATTGTCACTTGGTTCAGTAAATCCTTGAAGCCCATAGAGACAAATAAAGAAAGTGAAATATATTATATAATGCTTACTAGAAGGTATTATAACACAAGAGATGAAGGACAGTACGCTGTAATTACCTGCTACTTACCAATGATAGATAGATAGATTAGACACAAAATAAACACAAACTGATTGACTAAACAGAGAATAAACAAAACTGATTGACTGAATAAATAAGAATTAGGACCAGGCTTTCTTAAATGTCCAATATGATGTTGCCAGTGTTCTGGGGCAAATTTCTCCGAGTACGTTACCTTACACAAACATATAATAATTTCTAAATGATAGACGATGGACAGAGCTTTCCAAACATGTATAATATGATGAGTTTGTGTTGAGTTTTTCCAGCAAATCAAGGAAATAAACAATGTTGTGGTGTTAAAAGTAGCATGTCGCCATTAGAAAAATTTAATTTCAAAGCAGTAACACAAAAACAAAAATTGTAAGTATGACTCAAGCCTTTATTGTGATTAATTTGTTATAGGCTGATTGTCCCATTACTTTTTCACATATAAAAATATCCAAAATAACTTGCCGTAATCATGTGTTCTCCTTTACGGTTGTTTACTTTCAAGACAATAATTACAAACTTTGAGTAAATAAAACTATTAGAGTGTAAAATGAATCCGGGAAGTATATAATTTGATTTGATCATACCCCAAACACAGGGTATCAAAATATATTTTGGGTATGTCTATTTCAAGCTATGAATCCGGGAAGTATATAATTTGATTTGATCATACACCAAACACAGGGTATCAAAATATATTTTGGGTATGTCTATTTCAAGCTTCTAATAAAATTAGCTTTTTCAGCACGTGATCTCCTTTACGCATATATCTAGTGTAGATACTCAAATTATGTCATTTTGTTATATCGTTATACCCAACAGCCAAGATATTTGTTGTTATCAATAACAGAAAGGGTAAGACTAAATTGCATTCTTCAATAAAAATCACTGAACATGAAATTGCGTGAACTCCTTTACGTGTTCTCCTTTACTTCAGTTTTGCTTCAGAGGGGAATATATAGAGTGCATAATGCTTTTCCCACCATATTTAGTTTTCACCATGTGCAGATGATTAGGGTAGGGTGGATTTGAAATGTATTAGTCACAAATAAATTCATTTTTCTGCAAGAAAAGTTCTTGAACGTGGAATTACGTAACAAGTGTGTATTTCTAACTGTATAATTAACATTCAAATGTTTTCAAGAACTGTATAAATCATACTTATAGGAGAAGATTATTTTTCAACATTTTTTATTTGAAAAATGGACACTGAAGAAAGCTGGACGACTAGACATAAAATTATCATAAAAAGGCTGACTAAACATGGGAATAAAATGAGAAACAAAATAAAAGCAGATGAACTAAAGACGGATAAACAGAGACTACAAGCAACAGGAACACAAACTGACTAACCAAATAGGTATAAACTGAAAGACTATACACTAAGTAAACACAAATGACAGACTAGACAGAGATAAGTCGAGAGACCAGAAACAAACTAAATACACACTGTGTGATTAATCAGAGATAAACTGAGATTCTAGACTCAAAAATAAACACAGAGAGACTGCATACAACATAAATACAAACTGACTTACTCAACTTACAAACTGTTACTCAACAGAAACTATTTTTGACTTATTATGCACAGTCATTTATGCAAAAAATTATCTCACCTCTGTAGCTTTTATGTATGAAATAAATCTTTGTCCAAAATATCTAGATGGATTAAAGTCTTTTATGTCGTTGAAGTCCTTTAAAAAAAGCAAACAAAAAATTAACAACGTGCTGCGTGCTTCTCTTAGACAACCATTATAATAAAATGTTTACTCATAAACTTGAGTAACAAATAATGTTTCAACCATCTTGCAACCACTTAATGGTTTTATAGACTTGATCTCTTAAAACATTTTTTCGCTAGTTTTTAATGCGATAAAGTTAATTAGTTTATTAAATCACATTTTTATTGCAGCCTATTATTAATGGGCGCACACTTTCCACACCACAAACGCTTTGCTAGGCAAACCTACAAGTGTATTTAGAGGTCACACAGATACAGACGGTCGATAATGGCTGAAGGAGACAGCTCGAAAATAATAATGATAATTGAGTATAAAAACTGAACTGTTGAGCCCTAAAAGAATAAATTGTTAATTCCCTTTCAGAAACACTTGATAATTAATGACTCATTTTTGAATGCATTAATGAAGTTGTCAGTATTTGAGTGTTGGCATAATACAGGATGAGTCAAAAGTCCTGATGTTTCTTGTGAAGTAAGGACGGAATATCCAAATATTGCTGACATAAGGTGTTTAGACGTATTGGAAACCGTTTGTCACCTGATGCTTTCATGACATAAAGGTTGACTAAAAATCATCCAAATGCTGTTTCTCGTTTGCATAAATTTACGTAATTTTATAACTTATCAAGTATTAAAGCAAAATATTTTCGATTAAAAAATTGCAAACTTATGTGAAACTTATAAGGAAAACAATATTTCTGCGTTAATATCGTTGCGTGCTACAACTTTTGTACTGACACATTTCATCTCAGCTTGATAGTTTCAAAGAAAGCATTCGACTGACCTTAAGTTGACCTTTATATCCTGACATCATGTCAGGTAACAATTGGTCCCCAGTGTATCTAAAAATCATATTTTAACAGATTTTCAATATTCTGCACCTACTTCAAACTAACAAAGAAATCAAGACATTTGATTCACCGGGGAGAAAAATACATTAAAATATTCAAGGAGGATATCATATACAATTATAAAAAATTAGATAAATAGTACTGTAAGTCAAAATATAGAAAATCAGGATTATCCCTTCTTGCAAATTGTTAGTCTGCAATCAACAACGTGTTTACAAATTGAACTCATGCGCAATACAACAACAGTTTCTAAGTATATTCAAAATAGTGAACAAAATACACGGCGTATGTATGAACAAAAAAATCGAAAATGTGTCAAATGATACATAAATATGATTCTTTGTAGATCAACAATTCTGCTTAGATGTGTTGTTATATGACTCTTTGTAGATCAACAATTCTGCGTAGATGACGCAGAATTGTTGATCTACAAAGAATCATATAACAACACATCTAAGCAGAATTGTTGATCTACAAAGAATCATATAACAACACATCTAAGCAGAATTGTTGATCTACAAAGAATCATATAACAACACGTCTAAGCAGAATTGTTAATCTACAAAGAGTCATATAACAACAAGATGTGTTGTTATATGACTCTTTGTAGATCAACAATTCTGCTTAGACGTGTATTTATATGATTCTTTGTAGATCAACAATTCTGCTTAGACGTGTTGTTATATGATTCTTTGTAGATCAACAATTCTGCTTAGACGTGTTGTTATATGACTCTTTGTAGATCAAAAACTCTGCTTAGATGTGTTGTTATATGATTCTTTGTAGATCAACAATTCTGCTTAGACGTGTTGTTATATGATTCTTTGTAGATCAACAATTCTGCTTAGACGTGTTGTTATATGATTCTTTGTAGATCAACAATTCTGCTTAGATGTGTTGTTCAGATATTTTAAAGAATTGCCACCACTTATACAACACAGTGTGTGACAGCATAGTTATACATAACGAATCTCGCTTTATAAAACGTGTTATATATATCTTATTATACTGTCTCATATAGTCACACATGATAATAATAAATTTTCTTAATTTCATACTTCAAAATAATGCAATATTATCGAGCTTAAACTGAAACTAAAATTGGCAATGTATACCGTAATTAAAATACTGAAAAACTGCGATCTTTTAAAATTCATTTATCTTAATAAGATATCGTTTGTCTGAAGTTCAGTCATGCACTGGTAACCATTAGTAAGTTTTAAAAATATTAATATCAGAAATTACCATTGTTTAAAAAGAATGAAACCAAGGAAGTTTTCAACATTCGCAAAAAAAAAGATACAGTTTGAAAATGATGAGCTTTACTTGTGAGTTATGTTGAATTAGAGTATTAATATTTTGGGCATCCATATGCCACTCATAATATCAACATTTATAAAACAAATCAGTTGGTTCTTCAGACATCCTAGCCTACTCAATATTTTCCACAAAAATCGTGGATATACTTAATGGTGCTCCGAATATGTGTTGTTGCTGTAATAAACCAGTCCGCGCCCCAGCATCTGAGATCGTAAAATGTGTTTCGGTTATTTGCATAAGTCTTTCATACCATATTCTGACATCACCTATAACGGTGAGAATCCACGCCTTTAGAACTATTTCGTGGAGCGTAAACAAACTGGGTCTCATGAGCGTTTATTAGAATTTATGTGACAACTAGCCAACGTATAAATGTGCTTATTGCAATTATTCTTGCACACAAAAGCCCGGTTAGAATGAAATGAAAATTAAGGAAAAACAAACAAACACAATAAAAACAGTTAATGCATGATTAAAGAAGGAGAAATGGCAATCAACAACAAAAATATTTGCCCCTTTATATAGATAATGTGCATGCATGTAATTAAACTTTGGAAAAGTATTTTCTCTTACTTACTTTAATTCTTTGTTTAACTATGTTTGCTCAAACTCACTTCAACTAATTTTTATTCTCAAATGTTAATTGCTAACCTTTAGGAGTTTGTTGGTCGGTCAAGGAACTTCTTGAGGAAACTAGATTAATGCTAGACTATTGTGCATTGTATTTTCAAAGGTTTAACTGTATTTTATTTTTAATTAAGTCAATATACAGTCATAAATTATCAAACAATTGTTTTACATACTTTATATTTTTGTTGTTTATTTGTATTACACTTCTACATTTTATGTTGTTTTTCTTTAACTAGCCGCGACCCTCAAAACATTTGCGGTAGTTTTCATGCCCTTTGCTTGAATTTTCCTAATTCTATCATTTTAATGCACGGCATTTAAGCTACGCCTTCTTGTGGGAATTATATGTTATATTGATAAATCTTGATATATTTAAAAAATTTTTACTTGGTGAGACAAACAAACTCACGGAGATGTAACTTTATTTAATAAAACTACACAAAAACAATGAAATATAGCAATGGTATTTATAATAGTGTACGAGTATGAGCATTTAGTGTGTGACACAGTTTTACGAGTTGAAACAAATAAACTCACAAAAACGAAGAATAAAACCCGTACCAAAGAAAAAAATAGGTAAAAGGTGTTTGTAACAGTCTATGAAACGAACCGAAGCAAAATTATTCAAAGTAAAGTAAATGTTAAGTTGTAATGAAGGCAAACTTAGCTGAACGTGCAGAAACGTCTGAATAAGTGTTCACAAAGTGATAAGCATATGATTTTGAACAAACTGCGTATGCGTATTTTAACCTAAATAAGTCAAGAAAGCCCATATAAATTTTAAGCAAGAAACATGATTTTGAATGAAAAACCAATATGCAATCTCTACTTCTCGGACAAAGCCCTTTCTAACGATACGACATTTGTAGCATTTGATTGAGAAATTTGTAACAAAAGTTCCGAACAGACAAACACAAGCGTATTATTTATAAAACCAATTTGTGAGAGTCTAGTAATTAAGTTTGGAATATGGCAACTACCTCGTGCTGATCCAGTTATCCTACTGGTTAGGACTATGATAACAATGCATTTAAGTTACAAGATTATTATTTAAATCAAATGATGTCAGGGTTTCTAAATTTTACATTTCAAAGATAAATGATTGATTTTCTCATTCTGTTTCCAAACATTTTCTTAGTATACAATACTTCAAAAGGTTTATTAGGCTAATCCAATCGCTACTTATATAATGCAAGAAGTTTGCCATAATGATAGGTCTGGCATGGCCTGCTGATTAAGACGCTCAACTCGCAATCTGGGTCAGCCGTACGTCTCTAGATTTAAACCGATAAAATCCGGAGTCCGATTCACCACGGTGAACAGAACGCAGATAGTAAATTGTGTAGTTTTGCGCTAAAAAAAAACATCATAATCTCTATAATAGTTTGTAACAATTAAATAACTGAAAAATGATAGAATTATTAACGTAATATGTAGGAGATGCTGCTCAAAGGTCTAATGGCAATATTTACAAGGGAGATTGAATTCAAAAATCAAGGAAACTATGAAACATCGGCATCTTTTCTTCTCTAATTCGAACATGAAAAAAATGCTCATTGTAATACATTTTAGCATACTTATGGTTCAGGTGCGCCGTCACTAACTATGAACTGTGACCCATAGGGAAGGGAACTAGTCAGCATTACCCGCTGCTTCAAACTAATTATAACTGAATAGATTCTGTCACGCATGACGAAGTTTCCGGAATGGGTTTTGTTTTTTTTAGCGGATGGCAAAAGCAAACCATGTTTCGAACCATCACACATTGATTTAGGACTTACGTCACATGTTAACACGTTGAAATGGGTTTGAGTTGGTGTGCCTTAGTGTGTGAAAAACTACCAGATTCTAAACTTTTTTATCTAATTCCAAAAAAATGAGCCTAATAGGATGTTTTGGATCCAAGCAACATGGAAGGTAGGCCTAAAGTGGGTAAACTACTAATAGATATTTACACTTATACGTAATAGTGCATAAATTTAAATAATTAAAAAAAAAGTACGTCATTAGTCTTCAGGCTTCGAGTAAACTGTTTTAATTCTCTGTGTTTGTGAAATATTCACCGTAACTTGGGGTAATACTAGTATTAGTAGTAATAGCATCTAACCTTGAGTTGAATCTTCCAAACTCGTACAATGATATATTTTTAAACCTAACAGTAGCAGTAACACTTTGGTCTTTACACCACAAAAATATTATATATATTTGAATCTATAATTACGACCATATACAATTTAATGTCTTAATTAAAAAAATTCTCAAACATAAGTAATAATACAATTCAGATGTTCATGTAACCATGCCTCAAGTTTAATTAAACTATTAATGTTCGAAGGCAAGAGTTATTTTTAATTAAAAGAAGACGGGGCTAGATTTATTTACATTCTTGACAAAAGTTCTTGCAAAAATAAATTAACATTTAAAACATTTTTATAACCTTTTTTTTACTTTTTCTGCATGCATGTTAAATAAAAGTAAATCAAAATAGATATACTGTTCGATATACTGTCAGGGAAAACTAAAACAACTTCATAAAATATTTTCGGGTATATGTGGCAAAAATTACAGGTCTAATTAATATTAGCTGCTGGTGATAAGTTTTTGATTTATATAATTGCTTGTTTCCTTAACGGGAAAGAACACTCAGATTATTTACCTAGAACATTATTTAGATTATTCAGATTATTTACCTTTTTATCAGAACATTCAGATTATTATTGATTATTTAATTCAAGTATAATAAATCTTCGATGGCAACACAGAAGAAAAGCAAAGCAAAAAGGAGATTTTAAAGTGTAGGAGAAAGGAGCCATTAAACAAATCTGAAGCAGAAACATCTGCTAGTTTTATCAGCACTGACATCAACTGAAAACATCAAACAACTAATATCATTCTACCATAGTTATTCCCGAGTTTAACTTATAGAATTATTCTATATAATGTTATTCCATAATTTGTGCTATTAGAAATGCTGATGAACTTTCAATTTCGCTTAATAAGGCAATTTATGATGTTTTAAGAACTCTTCCCGTTTTTAGAGACGAAAGCCCAGTTCGGGAAGTAAACAACGAAGAAAATATTTTGCCCATAAATGACAATGTCCACATAGAGAACAAGAAGTTCCTTGAAGAACTACAGAGGCAGCACCCGAAAAAAATTAAATTAAAATCATGTAAAAAAGAGAATTATATTAGTATTGGTGATGTCCTTAAATCAGAACATATTATCATTAAGATTAAGACCTATACAAATCTACATCCAACGACTTTCAAATGGACATTACATATGATTGTCTTTTCTTATGCATAATTTCAAATTGTTATTTCAGATAGATCAAATTTTTGTTATCTTTATTGGACTGAAAGTAAATTTACTAAACCATGATATAACAATTAGTTTTCGTTTGCCCATTATATCTACAAATCTGAAATTTTTGTTACATTGGCCCTCAAGAAGAAATCGAAATTTACCAAAATCTTTCAGAAAGTTCTATCCAAATGTTGAATGATAAATGACTGTTTTGAAACCTTCACTGAATGTCCAAAGCAATTAAATGCGAGAGGTGTGACATACAGCAACTGTAAACATCACAACACAATAAAGTATTTAATACGTATCATCCCTAGTTGAACAGTTTCAATTATATCTATGGATTGGACATCTGATAAAGAGCTCACCGAGAAATCTGGTTTCATAAACAAAATTGAATATGAGGATCAAGTCATTGCTGATCGTGGCTTTCTTATTGAAAGAAAAAGTCGCCCTATAGGAAGCTACTCTAGCTATATCTGCTTTTACAAGAGGCGAAAAACAATTAAATGCGAACGATGTTGAATAAATACTCTGACAACTTGCAAGAGTCGGAATTAATGTTGAAAGAGCAATTCGGAAATAAAGGTGTTCAGAATCCTGGGGGGGGGGGAGGTCTATGATAAACATGCAAGTAACGTCCTAATTAGTTGAACTGCTTTGACAAACTACTAGCCTAATGGATGGACTAGATTCTTACTATTTCAGACATTCAAGTTAATAGCCTATTATTAATAATAATAATGGATTGAAATATATCAACTTATGTTGCAAGTAAAGGAACAAATTGTTAATAAAATTGTAATGCATATAAACAGTTGTTAATAGTGTGGTCATTCTTCATGGTTGATAAGGAATATGTTTCAAATTGATATATTTTCTATGTTTCATAAATATTCATAGAGGTCTTTATGAACATAAGTTCAACAATGCGAGTTCTACAATAATATGATATGATAGCAGACTTAACATTGTTCCAAATTGTACATGACATACATTTAATATATATATATATATATACACATTTACTCCAGAAAATTTTCATTTCAAATTGCTTATTAGCTATGTGGCGGATTTATTATTCTATATTTATTTTAGTATCCACGTTCGTTTAGATTAACTCTATATTTAGAAACAAACATAGCTTATACTGTTAAATATTTATTGCGAAACTCCCGCCTATTCTCCAAAGTTGTAAAAAATTCTCGAGAGTAATAATCAACAATATATGTATGTTCGTAAACACTAGTGTTAGCGTCATTATCATTACGTAAACTGAAATTTCGATAAACTCGCCACACGCCTATAAATATAACGAACGCGACGCGCCAAAAATCAGTATCTATTATTGGGTTGCTATAATTGGTGTATTATAAATTTCGTAAGTTATAACTGTGATTGTTATAGCACTTATTAATCAAGAAACTTTAGATATTTGAATAGGAACATTTATAAATTTCGAACATTACAAACCATTTTACTTCAGTGGATTCACATCGGACATTAGTACTTTTACGAAGATATTATATAACTTCAGCGGTGAAAGAAACTCGACCTGTAATCTGCGTGTGATCAGCGAGAACTAAAGAGCTAGCTAGCTCCCTATTAAGTGAATTGTACCTACGCCAACTCGAAATTAACTCGCTCATCGTGAACCTTCGATAAGAGATCAACAAAGTTCCAGACTAGAAAGAAGACTTTATATTGCTTGTTTGTAAAACTTTTGTATATAAATCATTGTTTGTAATAACTATTTGTAATAAATGTTATTGTAAATTGTATTATTGTTTGTGCATTAAAATATATTTGTATTTAAAAAAAAAAGAAGAAAATTGAGTGTATCAATCTTGTTGGCAAATATCCTAAATTGGATATATATCGGCATTTATTTAACTACTAAATCTAAATTACAATTTATTACAGTTTTATGTTATTCGAAATTGTAATACGTAACAGATAATGTAACAAAAAGAGACTGCTATTGGTCTTTCTTGGAAAACTAATTTGACTATAAATATCAAAAATATGGATATTGTTAAAAAATATTTATAAACAGTCGTGTTAAGTAAATTACTATATGATGAAAGAAAAATTCAATTGGATTGTAAATAAGATTCATGTGTATTATGAAAATTTAATGTTTGTAGTCTATCTGTAAGTGATTTACATGCTTTCATACATGTTTTCACGTGTAAGCTATTCTGGAGATTTTACCAGGTAAATAGAGATATACCTTATTGCAACGAATATGGGCCCTGCACTTGTACGTCAATAACAGTTTTTTTTTCTATATATACATCTTATGGTCATCACTTTAAAAATGTTCTATCGCTTTTAATCTTTTGTTTGGCTGAGCCATTTCATAAGTTAACATGAAACAATAACAACAAAAACAATTTAGACGTTAACCCTAACTAACAACAACCACCATGCTTAGTAAAAATAGGCTTATCACAGAGAGAAAGTTATTCTGCCAACAAACTTTGCGCATGCGCGATTTTGTTATTATGTAAACTATTCATCTATATCAAGATTAATGGTAACTCTTTTAACCCACCCACAACTGAAAGTGCGAAGCATTGTTTGTAGCACCAAATCAAGACTTTTGTATCCCCATCTTCGGGCCTTATAAAACCCTTTACGCGTAACGCTTTTGTGAAGATAAGTAGCACTAGTTACAATAGATGGTATAAGGATGCTTCGAGATCGATATATAAGCGCATCAACACAAATATGAGACAAATGTCATTTGAAATCACGAGAAAGTAAAAACAAGAAAACATACTTAACACTTAGAAAAAAAACGCTTGAAGAAATTATAGTTCAAGAAAGGCATGTAATTTACAAATTGAACTTTTTATGATAAATCAGATAACATACAGAATATTTAATTTTTTCACTCATTTCTGACTAAAAGCAATTAAATAATTTTGCATCAACAGAAACGTCTGTGTACGCGAGTCTCGAAAATGCGGATTCACACTAGTATACATAAGTGTTCTACTTGTACCACGCCTACTTGTGACTATTAATACAATGTATTACGATAATTCACCTACACAACAAAAGTTGTTTTTCCAATATGGCTTATATTTGTTGATTAATACATTAAAAAATAGTAAGGAATGAAAATGACATCCGCTTAGGTGAACCGTTCGTTAAAACGATGGATTTTACGGTTTAGAATAAATAGTTTGTTTGTTTTGAATTTCGCGCAAAGCTACACGAGGGCTATCTACGCTAGCCGTCCATAATTTAGCAGTGTAAAACTAGAGGGAAGGCATCACCACCCACCGCCAACTCTTGGGCTACTATTTTACCAACGAATAGTGGTAATGAACGTCACATTATAACGCCCCCACGGCTGAAAGGGCGAGCATGTTTGGTGGGACGGGGATTCGAACCCGCGACCCGCAGATTGCGAGTCGAGTACCCTAACCACACACGTTCCATGAACCCCTATCGAAGCTATTTGTAACAACTCATGTTGATTAGTATTCCTATCTTGATTCTGTTATTTTCCACAAAATCAGATACACCAGTTCTATTTCCTTTCTGAATCAAATCAAGTTTGTAAATTTAATTTAGATTTTTTGATATGATGTAATATTTTGTTTTGTAGTTTCATAAGTATCAAGCTACATTTCTTGTAGAAAGAAGATAGAAATGAGAAATATGTCAATGAGACAATCTTATTGATCGTTTAAATTCTAAAAATGAAAATAGTATCAAAATATTACATCTAGTTTGTAATTAAGTACAAAGCTACACAATGGGCTATCCGTGCTCTGCCCACCATGGGTATCGAAACCCGGATTCTAGCGTTGTAAGTCCGTAGACATACCGCTGTGCCACTGGGTTTCCACATCTTTAAACATTAAGAAGTATATTTGAAAGAAAAATACAACTGTCTATGGTAAATCCTATACATATTCTTGCAAAATAAATGTTTTTCCCCAACAACAACAACGAAAGATCTATCATAAACCTCATAAGAAGTACGTAATCAATAATTAGCGCAAATCTTGATTCAAGCAATCACTTCCAATCAAGAAGATGTCATTTTAGATTTATTGTTAACTACTAACGAGTATTTGTAGCAAGAGTTAAAATGAAGTAATATTTGGGAAAGATTGATCACTGCATAATAGTGAGCTAATAATAAATGTAGTTTTATTTCTTAATTTTCAGAAAATCAATATTAAGGCCATGAGACAAGATCTACCTTTAGAGAATTGGGAATTGAGTTAAAAGGTGAAATGGTAGAGATTTTGGGGGGGAAATGTTAAATAAGTTGTTTTTACATCAAAATTCGTATGTTTGTAAAAAGAGGCAAAGGATAAAAGGAAGTAAAACTTATTTGGTTTACTATAGACATAAACAAGAAAATCAGAGATAAATACCTTAAGTTTGTGATATCTAAACCGATAGATAGAAGATTTACGGATATGGTTACAAAATATTTTTAAAATGACTTGTGGAAAACACCTAGATGATAATTTTAAAATTAAAATCGATTTTGTTGTTTTTAACATGTTAAAAAACAATATTAAAGTTAAAATGGGAATTGAACCTTAATATATGTTGATGGCAAGGTGATTGTGGAAGACTATGAAATGACTGATATTTTAAATGTTTTCCTTTGTTGTTACAACAGAATATATTAGTAGTATTCCTGAATCTGAGAATTATATGAGCAATGTAGGAATTATCTTGAAAATATGTAGAGATTAATAAGCACCTGGTAGTAAGTAGAAAGATTTAGAGATTAAAAATAATGCATCAGAAGAAAGCAAGGGTTCCTCAGGCTTTTAAATTAAGTCAACTATCACATAAGAGAACCCCTCGCTTTCTTTTTTCTTCTTTTTTTTGGTAGGTCAGTGAAGAATAGGCAGACGTCCGAGGATTGGAGAGTTGCTAGTGTTACTTTGGAAAAGGGTGATAAGAATTGTCTTGGATATTATAAAGCAGTTAGTTTTAGTTATGCTGTGGTAAAGGTTCTAGAAAGTTTGATAAAAGGAGCTTTACAAAATAATTTGATAAAATATAATATGAAAAGATAAAGCCAGCATGGATTCACTTAAAAAGTCTTGTCTTGCTAAGAAATATCTTGTCTTTCGAATCTGTTAACTTTTTTCTTGGATTTTACTTATTATCCGGGAGGTGGAAAGGGTGTGGACTTACATTTTCACAAAGCTTCTGATAAAGTTGCACACAAAATACTCGCTAAGAAAATCTCATCGGTAGGAAAGACTGGCTAATTGAAATGTTGGATGTTTGAATGAGAGAAAAATGAAAGTTATTATCAAGGGAGTCCAATCAAACTGAATCATTATTACTGGTAGAGTGTCTCGGGGGTCAGTGTGTGTGTGCCTTTTTTCTTTTTGAATTACATTAATGATATTGGTAGAAACATGATTAGTAAGTTAGTAAAGTTTGCTGATGACATTAAACTCTAGACTATTTGTAGTTGTATTGAAGATGTTGAAATATTATAGAATTACTTTGAGCAATTTGTAAGTAGAACAAGTATTTGATCAATTAGTTTTAGTATTAGTAAGTGCATAGTGCATTTGTGTTATAATAATTTAGATCACACGTTTCATATAGATGGGAACCTAGTCAAGAACGTGCCTGAGAAAAGGATCTTGACATAGTGGTGGATAAGTCACTTAAGCCAACGAGACAGTGCTCTGTTGTTAGCAGTAACACTAATAGACGTATTGATTAAAAGTCAAAACAGGTAGTTATCTCTATACAAATCACCACTTAGACCTCACTACAATACTGTGTGCAGTCTCTTTATTCAATAAAGGATATTGACTTATTGGAAAGGGTTCACACGAGGACTACTAAAATGATTCCTGGGATGGGTTCACAGGAGGACTACTAAAATGATTCCTGGGATGGAAAAGTTATCTTAAATGGATAAGTTCTTAACTTATTTTCTCATGAAAAAAAAAGGTAAGAGGTGATCTTATTGATGTTTACAAGATTCTCCAGAGCATCAATAGGATAAAGACTTCCAATTTCTTTGGGCTATGTTCTTAAGATAATAGGACGAGTACTAAAGCTTAAAATTTGGAAAATACAGGGTGATTGGCTTATGGAATTAGCTGCCTTCGGCGGTAGTAGGTGTGTAAGGAAAGCCTTGAAGGATTAAATGCACCTAATGTCCGTAT
Organism: Limulus polyphemus; assembly: GCF_000517525.1. Taxonomy (NCBI): domain Eukaryota; kingdom Metazoa; phylum Arthropoda; class Merostomata; order Xiphosura; family Limulidae; genus Limulus; species Limulus polyphemus. Next base: position 506,769 of record NW_013666126.1, read on the forward strand.
GTCAAGTTAATAATAAATATGTAATGTATATTTCCACTTTTTTTAATCACAATATATATTTAAATCGTCATTCGAAACCAATTAATCAATAAAGGAAGCCATCATCCAAAATAGTGTACTAGGTTCTATTATAGAATAAAATGACGTAAAAACTGCCACATTCTATGACAAAAAAAGATGACGCTCCAATATTTATATGAGAAGCAAGGCATGTGTAGCGTGAAGGAGTGTGTTCTAAAACATGGGATCTTAACTCTATTTTTATATTGATGAACAAACTGCTAAATAGAATAACAAGCACTACATTAGATTTGAAGTAATTTCAAAAGATGAACTGATGCGGATATTGGAAGGCTGACGCCAATGAAAAGTAAATCCAACATGAAAGACAAATCTTTATATGTCGAGAAAAGGTAAACATTAGTGTTAAATGAGGAGAATATCATGGTTAAGAAGATTCATGTAACAAGTAGCTTCTCCATAGAATCAGCTTTGAATGCATCTGTACATCAGAATAAAATGTATTTCTAAGAAAATATATTTGCATTGGAACATTATATTTGCTCAAAGAAAACATACTGTTATGATCATCGTCAATGTTATGTTACACGAAACTTTTGTAAAGAAAGAAATTAACTTTCTGAGACAATTCATAATAAAACTAAAAACACATTAAAATAAAAACTAGACTTAAAGCTAACACGTTTAAAAAGGGTGGTATTGTTAAATTATTTTCATTTAATCCAGGCTTCCTATTGACAACTATCCAATTCTTTCGAATTCATAACTGTTCATCATCATCTGCTCGACTCACTACTAGTTCTGATTGTTGCTATATATATAATACATTCTAAAATGTGTCGTGCGAGATAGTTGATTAGTGTGATCTTTCCCAGATATGTATACTGGTTGAGAGCCACCTAGTAGTACCGTTTATGTATTCCTTGGCACAGCAAGGGCACAAAACGTTTTAGATAACAAATAGTTTAGTATTTTTAGATGTCGTATCTTTCAAAAACAAAAAGTATATTATAAAAGCACACTTAAGATAGATTTGATTTCAAGTTGTAGATATGCTCTGCCAAAAATTAAAGCTATTTTATATATATATATTTATATATAAATAGTGCAAAGGTTCTCCTATTACTTCGTAGAAATTGTTATTACTTTCACATGTGTAATATACTTAGCACCCTTAAAGTCTTGCAGTTTTATGTACCGAAAAAATCAGTCAGTAGCGTCCTACCATTACCACTCACCATCCACGCTAATGGATTGACTGTCACTCCTATAACGCATTCATAGCAGGGAATACTTTGTGATATCGCACAGATTTGAACCCGACTCGCCAGCTCTACAACAGGACCAACAAGCGCTCTTATTAGGGTCGAGATACTTAACGTAAAGCATGTTATTTAAATACAAACACAAGCTTTATTTATTCGGTTGTCCCTATAGCTCAACGCTAAGTCTGAAGGCTTATAACGCTAAGAATCGGTTTCGATACCCGCGGTGAGTAGATCATAGATAGCCCATTGTGTAGCCTTGCGCTTAACAACAAACAAACGAACAAAATTTATTCGCTTTGTATTTTCGAGCAAATGGGGTATCTGTGCTCTGACCACAGCAAGTATCGAAACCCGAACTTTAGCGATATGAGCCCCCAGACTTACTGCTGAGTCTTTGGGGGAGAGGCGAGGTCAGAGCATGTTTGTATTTTTTACGACTTCGATATTATATCTAGTTACCTTTCCGTAATAAAAACAAAGTTTCAATTGAAACAAAACGAAATTAATTAACAACTTAATCCAAATGTTTGAATTTCACATAGTCACTGAAACTACTTAACTAATTAATGCTAATAAAGATTACTTTATAAAACTGAACACTGATAGTTTGCCAAATTAAATTGCACTCCATATAATCAGTGTAGGGTAAACAGAAAATTTTATTTATTTGTGTTAACACCATGAGATACAGATTTTTATTATAGGCTCCGAGCGCATATCCAAGTTGTTGTTTTTGTTGTTGTTAGAGGGGGGTTAGATGGGAAAAATGAACACTTTGAAGTTCGATACATTTTTTGGGGGTTAATGGGAAAAATGAACACTTTGAAGTTCGTAACATTTTTGGGGGTTAGTGGAAAAAATGAACAGTTTGAAGTTCGAAACATTTTTTTTCCAGGATTAACAACAACTGCTTATTAAAATAGGTACTTCTTCTAATTCAATAATGTAGTGATTATTTGTTTTTGTAGCAGAATGAAGTTATCAAATGTTTAACGTAATAAAGGATACACTTAGCATTACCTAAACAATATTCATAGTTTAAAACTACAAAATTTTATTAGAATTAATCACCAATCAATTCTAATAGTGGGTTTACAAATGTGGTCTTATATTTTTGAATAAAGTTGTGGAAATAACTGCAAAAATTATTGGAAATAGAAAAGTTACTTAATTTCGTATTCGAATTCAATGATAAATTAAATCAGGGCTGCAATTAAAAGTATTAGTAGAATAAAAAATATAGTCTTGATTTAGTTTTTGATTGAATTCAAATACGAAATTTAATAATTTTTATCTTTCCAATATTTTTTCACTTAGAAACAGATTGATCCTGTGGTAGAGCTTTAGATGTCGGAGCTTGCGGGTTCCAACCCGTGTAATACCACAAAATATTCCCTGCACTTTAAGCTGTGAGTGAGATATAAAAGTTACAGGGAATCCCTTAGCGTGAATGGTACGGTGTTGTTGACTGAAAGCTTTACCGCTGGTCAGTAGTTCAAGATTAGGGACTGCGTCATATAGCTTTAGCAGCCTTGCCACAAATACAAGTACATTTATTCTTATTGAAGTACGACTTGCAGAACGACGAATGTTAAAATAAAGTTGTAGAATTATCAGCTATATCACTTTCACATTACCAGAGTGATTCTATAATTTGTAATGAACCCCGAACACCAGAGAGCTGTATATTTAATCTCTAATTCACGCCTTAAAAATAGCAGTATTTTAATATACCCTTTTTTTTTCGTCATGCCTGTTACGCATTTAAAAATAAGATGCTATCAATAGTGTGGAATTATAAACCAATCATGGTTTGCATATGTAATACGGGAACGTATTATATTTCGTTTAGGTAATAACAAAATAAAATGTTCTTGATTAAGTTGTTTTCCATAGTTCCCCGGATGGAACACGGGGATGCTCAAGTGAATTGCTAACTTTCACATTCTTTAAGGGATGGACTAGGTTAAGTGAAGATTAAGAAGGCTTACGGGAAAAACAACTTGGTCTTTAATTAGTAAGCTTAATTATTCATGTCAGCGAATCAGATAATAGCTGTGAGTGGACTTGCTCTTTGGCCATCTGATCTAACAGAGACCAATCTGGAACTCGAGAGTTTATTGACATATTTAAGGCAGTTTTGAATCTAAGAAAACAGTTTTAACTAGATTTTACATATAATTACAGACATTGGAAACAAATTTGTACGAAGAATTACCGAGGTTTGGAAGATTTTTGTATCTTATTCAGTTCATTTCTTCAGCAGAAGCTGATATATATTTTTTCTTTTGTCTAACATAGTGAGAACTGTTAAATATCTTTCATTAGAATTGTGTATTCCGTAGAGTTTGTTACACTTTTCTCTTATTTTGCTTAAGAAGATGCCTAGAGATCTCGTGCTGTGTTAGGCGTTCACCTTCCGTGAAGAAGATGAGCTCCATCGTTTACTTTCCTCTTTTCTAGAGCGAGCGTCATAAGTCTCTCGTCAGTGCTTCAGGTTAAGTTCGCCATATCGGATGAGTTTCAGAGTTTACATCATTTTACATCGTAAAGCGTAGTTAGTGTAACATTGGATCCGCCATTGTTAGAGTTGTTTTTGAGTGAAGTTGTTATATTATTGAAATCTAAATAAAGACGTGGATTTTACAATTTTAGTATATTTATGTAGCTCTTGCTGGTTTTTCACTTCCTATTTAAAGTTTCAAAACACACAATTACTTGACCATTATATTGTATTGTTGCATATTGTATTATGGAGTATTGGTTATTTGTATTTTTAACTGTGAATCATGAAATATTTGTTATTTGTATAAATCTATGTCACGTCTCTTTCTTTGCGACTCAGCTGTCGCAACTCTTTAGAAAATGTAGACCCAAACCCGAGAACCTCCAATTATTAGAGGGCCTAACTTTTCTGCTTTGAGGGTCACCTGCGAAATACCAAACATAACAATTAACTGATATTCTTCTGTAATAGTGGTTTTGCATTGTCATACTTTTGGTATTACAAATGTCAATTGTTCTCTGATTGTTTTGTAGAATGTGATGTATATTTCTGAAAGTATTTTGTATTTATAGTAAAGCTACAAAAACTAGCTGCTGCCATCCTTAATCTTGAATTACTGACTAAAGGGGAGGCAGCCAGTCATTAGCACCCTACCACCTATCATCCACGCTAAGGTATTGTCTGTCACTTATAAACTACGCACAGCTTAAGGGACGACGAATATTTTGCACACATTCGAACTTGACTCGCCAGTTCCACCACAGGCCCAGAGCTGAAAAAAGCTTATTTGCGTAATTTAGTAATTTAAAGAAGTAAAAAAAAATATGAAAGACAAAGAAAGAGATGTTTCGATAATTCAGAGAAGTCATTATGTGTGTGTATCTAGTTTAAATTCCCTGGGCAGGATTCTACAAATTATTTATTCTCATTGTGATTGTGTCGTTTTCATAAAGTAATTAAATATGGCGGATCTGAACGAAGCCAAGTTCATGTAAACTAGCAGAGTTTTTACGCCAAAAACAGTTTAAAGTACAATATCTAATGCTACCAAGACGAGACCTTAAAGTTGGAAAACTTTCTGTTGACATATACGTTTTAACCAATCTTATATTACACGTGAAAAAGTTAGATACTAAGGAAACTGCATAAAACATAACACTTGTTTAGCGATCTCACCAAATGTATTGTAATTGTAATTAGATACGCTGTTTTGAATAAATTACTCTGGAATGAAAAACAAAATATTGTCAGAAGCTGGATTAAAACTAGTTTTATAGGAGATGAGAATATAAAATGTATTAGCACAAAATATTAATCAATTGAAATGTAAACCGATTTATTTCGACTCAGATGTCATAAGAAGAAACAACTGTTTTTTTTATTGGTAAAGAAAACTGATAACTCAAGGTGAAACTAATACATTCGGTAGTAAACTAGTTGAATTCAATGCTGTTTATGTTCGCAAAAACAACTTGCGAAATACACAAGTCCACACTCACCTGATTTAGACAGATAAAGCTACTTTTTACGCTCGAAAACTGTGATGAAAAGAAATTTGAACAGATGCATAACGCTATCCAATTACGTGATAATACGAACGTTTGAACTGACGCTACCCTGTTAAGAGATAAAGTGAAGATTTGAACGGATAAATGACGCAATCCATTACAAGATAATACGAATATTTGATCAGATAAAATACGCTAATCAATTACAAGATAATACGAATATTTGATCAAATGAATGACCCTATTCCATAAATCAAATATTCGTATTATCTTGTAATGGAGTAGCGTTATTTATCTGATCAAATATTCGTATTATCTTGTAATGGAGTAGCGTTATTTATCTGATCAAACATCCATATTATCTTGTAATGGAGTAGCGTCATTCATTTGATCAAATATTCATATTATCTTGTAATGGAGTAGCGTATTTTATCTGATCAAACCTTTGTATTATCTCGCAAATGAATGACGCTACTCCATTACAAGATAATATGGATGTTTGATCAGATAAAATACGCTACTCCATTACAAGATAATACGAATATTTGATCAAATGAATGACGCTACTCCATTACAAGATAATACGAATATTTGATCAAATGAATGACGCTACTCCATTACAAGATAATATGGATGTTTGATCAGATAAATGACGCTACTCCATAACAAGATAATACGAATATTTGATCAAACGAATGACGCTACTCCATTACAAGATAATATGGATGTTTGATCAGATAAATGACGCTACTCCATTACAAGATAATACGAATATTTGATCAAATGAATGACCCTATTCCGTAACGAGATAATACGAAAGGTTTGATCAGATAAAATACGCTAATCAATTACAAGATAATACGAACACTTGATCAAATGAATGATGCTACTCCATTGCAAGATACAATGGATCTTTGATCAGATAAATGACGCTACTCCATTACAAGATAATACGAAGATTTGATCAGATGAATAACACTATTCCATAACGAAATAATGCGAATGCTTGATCATATAAATGGCGCTGTTCATTACAAGACAATACAAAGGTTTGATCAGATGAATGGCGACATTACACAACACGATAATACATTAGGTTTGAGCAGGTGAAAGACGCTATTCCATTACAAAGCAAATCGACGGTTTAACGAATGAAAGACGCTATTCCATTACAAAGCAAATCGACGGTTTAACGAATGAAAGACGCTATTCCATTACAAAGCAAATCGACGGTTTAACGAATGAAAGACGCTATTCCATTACCAGATAACACGAAGGAATATACAGGTGCATGACGCTAGTCATTACAAGATAATACGAAGGGTTAAACAGATGAATTGCTGCAAGTCATCTGGAATCGTACCTTCTATTTTTGTCTCTCTCTTCGTTTAATAGCTGTGCATTTGTTTTGTTGTTGTTTTTACTTCTCTCAAGCAAAGAAAAAAAAAAGAATCAAACTACATATGCGTTTTGTCATCTGAAAGGTCGATAACACTTAAGCTTTTCAAAATACTTGGTGTTTTCACGTGGGGCATTGTTTCCAACTTCTCTCAGCATTTTATTTTGCTTCAATCAAATATAAAAATGCTCGCTTACTGAAAGAGGGGTGGTAAAAAGCACAGAAACGCATTCTAGAAGACCTCACTGGGATCTCAAGCTCTGTGCTACTCAGTGTTGTTATGGAAACGTATGCGTCAATAGCTGTCTAAGAGACCGTGCATATCCACGAACGAATAGAAAAAAAGTAACAAGTCTCTAGCTTACTAAAACGTAGTGTACAAAAAAAGAACATATTGCCTAAATAATTAATCATACATTTAATACTATATTGAAATATATACAATTATAGAATATACTATACTATAGAATATACTCTATAGTATATACTCTGTAAGTAGAAATACAAAATGTAATATTCATAAAAAAAATGGGTGTTACATGTATTAAAGGGCTGGACGTAACCTAGTGGTTTGCGTGTCGGCTTACGTATCGAGAGGTACGAGGTTCGAGACTTGATACCAATGAACACAATGCACCTCAGCTTTGTATGCGTTATATAAGTGACAGTCAATTCCGTTATTCGATTCAAAGAGCCAGATAAAGCCCTTGTGACAACGGGTACTAGTGACAGGCTGTCTTCCTTCTGGTCAGTAGTTCAAAATTACAAGCATCTAACGTCGCCGTTTTAATCCGCGTGGACGTAGTGTCGTTGAAGGTGAAAATTCTAATTGTAGTAAAATCTAAGTTTCAATACTAAATCTTTTTCGTGAATGCAGATGTGAATTAACAAAAGCAATGAGAGATGTTCAAGATATCAGTGGAGAAATAAAACAATATTACAGAAAAGAACCTTTTTAGAACGCTTTCATATCCCTCTTTTATATGAATAACAATGGCGTATTTGTTGTAGAATATTTACTTCCCTGAATATATGACGTCTTGATAGAAACTCATGACACTATTAATGATTCATTTTTAATCAGACAATAAATTCAGCACTCATTATATATTCATTTAATTTCGTAAGAAACTAATGCGCAAACAGCTTCATATATACAGACTTATGAGAGTATCATGAATTTTATAAGCACAAACTGCTATGGATTATACTGTAATTGCATTATTTTTGTTGTTTGAAGTGTCAGATATTAAAACTTTTAAGCTTTTTACGTAATAAAGTGACTCATTTCCTTTAAAACAAAACGCTTTCTATAGAAGAAAAGTTGGCAAAAATATATAAAAAACATACAAATCTTAATGTTTTCGGTTCAACTTGGTCAATTTGATGGCTGTTTTTGTTTGTTTGTTTTTGCGAATTCAAGCTTCATAAGCTTCTTTTTTCAAGAAGTAATAACCTAAATAACCTCATTTCTAAAAGAAGTTTACTGTAACTCATACGGAAACATGATGCTTTTTGTGCTTTAGAAAAATATATGCACTTTTGCACATTACTTTAATATGATTTAGTTGTATCAAAGTGTGTAAGTTGTGATTAGCGAAGACAGGCGTAAGTTATTCGTAGCTTGTAGCTGCTTGAATATTGAAACAAGTTGAGCTAGTAAAATATTGAAGTACTGTACTGAATGGACACAACCTGCTTGAATATTGAAACAAGTGGAGCTAGTAAAATATTGAAGTACTGTACTGAATGGACACAACCTGCTTGAATATTGAAACAAGTGGAGCTAGTAAAATACTGAAGTACTGTACTGAATGGACACAACCTGCTTGAATATTGAAACAAGTGGAGCTAGTAAAATATTGAAGTACTGTACTGAATGGACACAACCTGCTTGAATATTGAAACAAGTGGAGCTAGTAAAATATTGAAGTACTGTACTGAATGGACACAACCTGCTTGAATATTGAAACAAGTGGAGCTAGTAAAATACTGAAGTACTGTACAGAATGGACACAACCTGCTTGAATATTGAAACAAGTGGAGCTCGTTAAATACTGAAGTACTGTACTGAATGTGAATGGACACATAGTTATGGCCCATCCTGTATAAATCTAAATAATTCAGTCATAATCCACGCTAACTTTGAGTTAATTAGAGAGAGAAAAAAGAGCAATATACTCGTTTCAAAATTTTTCTTTTTCACCTCATATTGTCCAAAAGTTTGTTTCGTACATCAACGATTTTAGTTTCTCTAAAATGTCAAATATAAAATATTCTAAATAAATATCGTATTGCTAGCTTTACTTATAAAAACCCAGTAGTCTCTTTTGTATAATTTCCAGAAACAGCTTATTTAAAAAGACAGAATCCCCCTGCGGGTCAGCGGTAGTTTTACGGACTTACAATGGTGCAATCCTGGGTTCGATTCCTTGCGGTTGACAGAGCGCAGATAACCTATTGTGTAGCCTAGCGTTTAAAAAAAGAACAATTTCATTAGATATAAAATGCAAATATAAAATTGTTCTTTCTTAAAATCAACCACAGCATTAACGTTCCTTTTATTTTGATGTTTTTGGGATTTTATTCTGTGGATCATTTGAAATTTGAAATGAACCACAGATACACCTAATAGTGAAAGGAAAATTAATGTAGGTTCCAATATTTTACTTTAAAAAGAGTTTACATAACATTGCAATCACGTGGAAAACAAATTATGCTAAGAGATTACATCTAAATGATCTCTAACGAAACAGGCCCGCATGGCCAGGTGGTTAGGGCGCTCGACTCGCAGTCTGCGGGTCGCGGGTTCGATTCCCTTTCACACCAAACATGCTCGCCCTTACAGCCGTGGGGGCGTTATAATGTGACGGTCAATCCCACTATTCGTTGGTAAAAGAGTAGCCCAAGAGTTGGCGGTGGGTGGTGATGACTAGCTGCCTTCCCTCTAGTCTTACACTGCTAAAACAGGGACGGCTAGCGCAGATAGCCCTCGTGTAGCTTTGCGCGAAATTCAAAAACAAACTAACGAAACCTACATAATGTTCTATTAACAATCAAGAAAGGTTTGTATTGAAGTACGATAAATATAGTGTGAATCCGATACGTCAGATCTTCTGTTTACTCTGTTATGTTTACTAAAGGTAAGAATATTGTTTTACGGCACTGTAGTTAGCGCTTATCTTGGAACATCCTTTATGTATTTTAAGTGGTCACTTCAAGTTTAAATCAATCCATATCATGATTAGTGAATTAGATGTGTTCATTCTCACAACGTGAGGACTGGTGGCTAGATCCTTTCATTCGCATCCTGGGCTCGAACCCCATCACCTAAAATGATCGCCATTTAAGCCATGGCGGCGTTATAATGTGACAGTCAATCTCACTTTTCGTTGGTAGAAAGCAGCCCATGAGGTTGGCGAAAGGTAGTGTTGAGTAGCTGCCTTCCCTCTACTCTATCACTTCTAAATTGGAGGCGGCTAGCGTAGACAGCCCTCGAGTAGATTTGCGCGAAATTCAACAAAACAAATAATCTCCCAACACGCTCAAAATAATTCACACCGTTATTAACTAATAAGATACGTTGGTTGTTATAAGGAGTTCAAGACAATCCATACGACAGTTAAGAAATAATGTCAATTGATGTTATAATATAAAATAACTTAACGCACCTAAGGTGAGATCTGGTTTTTGTTTTTATATGATCTCTCCGCAGCTTAATTAACACAAAGGTATAAAGGGAATTCATGAGATCAACGTGACTTTACCTAGGAAAGTAATCTTGCGTTTGTAAGCAAAAACCACGACAATGATACTATATAATATGAATGTACCTTTATGAAAAAACATATAAATGTTTATGCACTCAATGTAATGTTGTCACGATTGGATACAAATCGTTGTCACGGTTACTAACGTATACGATCACCTATTAATTTGTAAATACTTTTCTTATAACTAAATATTAAATATTAATTAGTTTTTATTTTACGTTTTATCTGCTAATCTGCTGCCTTCTTTAGAGAGGTCATGAGAAGGACTATTTCTGTATCAGTAATGACTGGAATTCGATCCTGCATGAATCTTCTTGATGGAAGTCTGATGCATTATCCACTCGACTGTTTGTTTGGCCTTCTTCTCAGTTAAGCCTGATCAAAAACCAACTACGACAGTAACCAGAGTTTTAGGTTTCCATAACGAGAATTTATACTTTAAGTCAAACTTTGATTCCTGAACACACCTACTTCTTTTAACCTAGTTTCAAACAACCATTTCCACCAAACTCACAATGAATGATCTCACAAGCTCCAGAAAATGACATAGTTGAATATGTTTTCCATACTACTAAACGCACTAACATCCTACTTTCCACTTCTAGAAATGAACAAACTTAGGAAACGCCAAGATAAAATATTAAGCAAGATTTCTCCTAGCTCCACTTCTCCTAAGAAAAGTGTATCAAAGAGGAAACAATCTACATTATTATTGACATCTCAAGAAACTATCGACAAAAAAAAAAGCTCACTAGTAAACGCCGATAGAATATAGAATAACATTTCTAGTGCAAATAGAATCAAACGTATTGAACAACCACCAGATGCAGAAGAATAAAATCGTGAAGCTGTCGTGAGATTAGACGATGAGGGCCTCGACGTTGAATGTGACGATCAATACTCAACGAGAAAATCAAAGACCGAGTGGATTCGGTGTTTGAGTTGCTTCACAAAACTTACCCCATGTCTGGGGCTAGATGTATTATATGTGTAAAAAGCAAAGACATTAAAGTGTGTTATCTAACCTTAATCAGGTGAAGCATCCCAACCCAAGGTGAAGGTGAGATGTTTACCAATGTTTGTTTGTTCTTTCATGTGTTTTCTTCTCTTTTATTACACGTTTCGTTTAAAAGAATATTTTGGAATGGAAAATTAAAACTAAGATTGTGAGAAAAATTATGACTTTTAAAGACGCTGTATTTGTTTTTCAAAAAGTGGGTCGTCTCTCCCAGGTTTACCCTATATATATACATATATATATCTACACATAATTAGTTAAGAATAATATCCAACAGGTACTGAGAAATTCTGAAAACAACTAAAACGAAATCATCTTACTGATTTCTAAATATCCAACGTGATACCAGGAAATATGATGCTTAAGCCATTTAATAAATATTTTTCTTAACTCCAAAATGTTTATTTATTTATACAAGCCTCGACAGAAAAAGCTTACGTAATACATTTAACACGAATGAAACAACATTGTTGAGCTGTATAAAGATGTTGAAAGAAACGAGCTAATGTGTCGAAGCACTGTGTATAATTTTGATAAAACAACATAAGCATAGCAAAATCTGTTTCAAAAACCAACAGCAAGAGTCAATGACCATGAACCTGCTGCAAACAATACATAACACAGTTTCCGTTCTAGAGAGGAATTATTACCTGTTTATAGATCAACCGTTCGAACACACTCTGTCATTATCAATACAGAACGTGTTCGTTAAGCGTTGGAAAGTCTTCATAATTTTAAAATAAAAGGGCCGAGATCTTGTCTGAGATTTATATGAGAACTTGGAAGTAAAGTAATTGGTTTATTATACACACTTTTTAAGTTACTTTTCCATCAAAAGTGAAAATCATTCAGTTGTCCGTAGTGATACATTGTACTGTTTTGTTGTCTATATGTTGTATTTCGTGCAAAGCTTTTCGAAGACTGCCTGAATTAGCCATCCCTAATTTAGAAGTGATATAATAGGAGGAAGGCAACTAGTCAACACCACCCATCGCCGAGTCTTGAGCTTATCTGTTGGGTTATCTGCTATTTCCACCGTGGGAACTGAACCCCGGATTTTAGCGTTGTACGTCCATAGACTTACCGCTGTCCCACCGGAGGACAACTCTTGGGCTACTCTAATAAAATTATAAAATCCCAATGACTGAAAGGGCGGGCATGTTCAGTGATGAGATTCGACCTCACGACCAGGAGATTGGAGCACCATAACCACCAGGCCATTTACTGTTTTTAACTGTGTGTCAATTATCTTGATGGAATTAAACGTTCCATAAAGCTTTTCTTAAAAACAAATACAAATTGAAAATTACTCCAGTAGTTTTATTAAGCTTATCACTTTGAATTATAAAAAAATGGACTCAATCGTCATTTCTTTAGAAAATTCCCAATTTTTTCTCATATTTAGTGATGTAAGCTCTGCAGTAGAAAGATGGTTTGTCAGATTGTTATACCATAGAACGTTTTGCTAAGCCTCTCTGAAAATGGTTGTTGTTACATAAGTTGCCAAATTACACAAAAACAGAACGGTTTTCAGTACTTAGAATACAGTTGTATCTTTTTTACAATGGAAGTAAAACACATTGCTTGACTTGTTTACCAGGCTGTTAGATCAGGTGGAAGGTCTATCTGAGAATAGTTAATGTTATATGTATGTTCCCAAAGGACTTAATACAGAACGGTTTTCGTCTGACATATACACAAAAGCTATTTAATCTTTTTGATGTTGTTAATTATCAACTGCCTGAAACCCAAAAGTATAGGAATTTAATGTACTTTAACTTGCTAATCTGGAAACGCAGCTAAAACAAGAATCCATCAAGTGATAAGAAGTGCAAAATGATTTCAGTATTTCAAATTAAAGAAGATGCTACATAATTACTGGTGAAACGTAGACTTTTAACTTTTGTTTTTAATTATCTAAGCTTTCAGTCATCAAAGAAGTGTCGAAATGAGTTGCTTAAAGTTCTAATATTAATAAAGTTTACTTTGATAAAATGATCGTAAAGGAATCAGTAGGATTTAATAGAAACGTGAAGAACAAGCAAACAGACGAAACAGACATAGTTGAGGTAGCTAGAATAAACACTGGTAGACTGAAAAACCTACAGACTGTCTATAAAAATAGGCAGAAAGAGAACAAAGTTAAATCTACATGTATGCTAACAACAAGAAGGGGTACAGAAAAATAGGTAAAAATATTAATTAAACATAAATATCTTAAATCTACAGAAAAGCTAACAACAATTAGACAAACAACTATAATAGACATCCGTGAGCAGACAAAAATATTGTACGTATTAATAGAAAGTGAAATACAGAAAGCAGGATAAAAATGTGCGAAACGTAAACATATTCAGTATCTGGAGATAAAAAGAAAGTTAAATCGACAGACTAACTACATAAAGCCAAACAGGTATATATATATATATATAAACAGAAAAATATACATTTTTAAAAATAAGTCAACGGTTTGTTGATTCTCGCGCAAAGCTACTCCAATCTGCTTGAGGCGTCCCGATTTTGAAGTAATAGACTAGAGAGAAAAGGCAGCTAGTCAACACCACCTCCTATCAAATTGTGGGATACCCCAATGGAATATTAGAGTTTGACCGTTCGTTATTCCCATAAGTCACCCACAGCCTCAAAGTGCGGAGCGCGATTTTTCATTGATTTTGGCGAGAACGAGGCGTGAATTACGGAAACTATGATCAACAGTAAGGCACACCAGCCACTGGGCTGCGCTCGTCCTAAAGCGACGAATAAATCCATACAGTCAAGCATACATATATATATATATATATAATTCCAGTGCCATAACAACAAAAGATGACCCCCGCATAAAAAGTAGTTAAGCCCCTACTTTATTTCCCAAGAATTGTAGTTACGATCCTGGCTGACTTGGGCCTCCCGCAATTGCGTGGACATACTTACGTCATTGTATTAAATCAAAACCGTGATGTCTAATAAGTTTCTAACCTAAAAATAAGAAAAAAATTCCATTGCGGGTCCTTATCATTATTCATTAACTCATAATGGAAAATGCCTGTTGTTATAGTACCCAAAAGCGTGGGATATTCCATCTATAAGACATCATCCAAATGCAGTGTAGAATGTCAAAGTAGGTAGCCGTAGGGAAGAACAAATTAGGAGTTAGGAATTGAGCGCTTTGACCCACAATGATTAAACTGAAATACACTTAACTTGTGATGATAAGATTAAAGTGTAGAATTTCATTAGGTTTATGACTACGAGAGATGTAACAGATACACAAAACAATCAAACCTTCATACAGCATGTCTGACAAGGCCTGGACCTTCTAAACTTGCGCTCTAATTTGGAGCATGTAACCCATCAGCATCAATACAGTGCACTTGGATGTTTCCATTATAAGATTTCTGTCACAGCAACGTCAATACAATGCACTTGGATGTTTCCGTTATAAGATTTCTGTCACAGCAACGTCAATACAATGCACTTGGATGTTTCCATTATAAGATTTCTGTCACAGCAACGTCAATACAATGCACTTGGATGTTTCCATTATAAGATTTCTGTCATAGCTACTTAGGTGGCCATACAGCCATTGAACTTTGGCTAACCCAGAGTAAAAAAACAGTACAAAAGGAGAAGTTTATTTTATAGGAAGACGTCAAGGCATTTTAGATGTTGGGATTTTGATTGAATAATCTTGTTTTTTTTTAAAAAAAGCTCTTCTTTGATTACAATATAACTGAAGACAAAAAAAAACACAGTAAAGTCGAAGATAGCCGAAGTTTTGTTAACAGATTATGAAATAACTATTGGGAATTTTGATGAAAGGATAACCGTTTTGAAAGTCTTACATCAATGGCATCTTTGTATTGAAATATGAGAAAAAACAATTTTTGAAAATTTTGGGAAAAAACATGGGCTATAGCCTTGGTGTTTTGGTGAAAATATGAATTTTTTGAAATATGGAAAAAATTGCTTTTTTGGGGCAAAATTAATAGAATATATCGGATAGTGCTTATTTCGTCAGAAAACTCAAAATTGAGACATTATAGTATTGAAGAAAATTATTATGCTCGTCAAAAGTTTAAAAAACTGAACTTTGGCTAACCCAGAGTAAAAACATTCCAAAAGGAACCTCAACGGTCGTAAGAGGCCTCGGGACTCGAAAACAAATGTAATTGTAGTAAAGCTTTACTAGGGATGTAGTTGCAGTAAAGCTTTATCAAAGATGCATTTGCAGTAAAACTTTACCGCGGATTTAATTCCAAAAAAAGCTTTACCATAGATGTAGTTCCAATAAAGTATTACTAAGAAGTTAATTGCAATACGAATTTGTCAAAGATGTATTTGCAGTAAAACTTTACTGCAGATATAGTTGCAGTAAAGCTTTACTAAGAAGATAGTTGTAGTAAAACTTCATCAAAGCTTTATCAAAGATGTAGTTTTATCAATAGAATTGAGTTCATACATGCATTTATGTGCGTGAAAACAATGGGAATAAACATCATGGAAACATTTATTACAGAAAATGTTTTGTTCTCTTAGCAGAAATTCTCATAACATATACGTAGGTAGCTTAATATACGATACTCAAAACGGTTATGCTTGAAAATTTGCCGAGACTATTAAATTGCAAAGGTACTTACTGAAATAACTCATTCATATATAAATAAAGGATACACTTCTATAGTATATTCATACGCTCTTTTCAAAGAAACGTGCTTCAAACTATAAGACTGAATCAGGCCTTCTTCCGACATGGGAATGTAAAGTAACATAATACTTTCATCCTAAATTTAATACCAAAACATCTTCCGATTTACAGATATATGTTTATTAATACAATTTTTGGTACAATTGTTCATCCTGTTCAGTTCTTAACCATTAATTATGATAATATTGACTTGTTCATATCCGCTTTTTTGTATGACCATTGTTATTGTATTCCTAATCTTGATTTCCAAAGCAGAACTCTTTCGTATTTATAATTAGTTCATAAATTTAAACTAAAAATGCTAAATATTTAGAAGCTCACCGTAGATAAACATATGAATCTATGTTTCATGCTCTATTTTAATTAAATGTCAGATTATTTTGTTAAATATAGAGCTTGTTAATATTTATGGCCAAAAATATCGTTAACAACGAGGGTACCCAACTGATGAAATAATGCAATGCAAACATTATAAGTGAGACAGTGTATTTAATTAGCTATTTACTTCTGATCAATGTAGATAGATTCGATGACGAGGAACCCACTTTGAGACTAATAATGGCTGGAGACGGCTTGAATGGGTAATGAAGAAAAACTTTAATACAACAGCAAATGTACAACGTTTCGACAAGGTTTTGTCATCATCAGGTACTGATTGTTTTGATCATAAATTAAAATGAGTGTCATAAGAATATGCGAATTGAAATCAATGTTATGTAAAACGAATACAACTTTAATTTTTTTATAGAAAAGTAATACTTACATTTGGTCTCTTCACCACAAAACACTGATCGAAATATTACAGTAACCAATAAATTTAAAACAGTTCGACGTGCACCTCTTCTGGACATGGTAAGGTAACCTTTGTTCTTTATGACAAAACAACGCAACTGAATGTTATATTTTGGCAGTTTCCAGAAAAATAAATAATTATAGAACCAGTGGTATTTTTTCAACAAAAAAGAAATATATTAATTATTTTTAACGATCTAGTTAACTTTACTGACTATAATCGAAAGTGAAACTACTGCCACCTTCCAAAAACAAATCATCAACTGAACTTCGTTCAACTCTGTCTGGATATTTATTACTGGCGAAGTGCCAAATGGTGAGCGTGCAACGACATCTAACGGATGTAAGTTACTCAAGTGTTTTTTGTTTTACAGTATGAGTGTTTTTTTTTTCTTCTAATAACAAAACTTATTTACATAACTCTGAAAATAGGTTCAACTAATAAAAGCAGCCTGTGACAATAGTTATTATTCAAAATATACTGTATGAGAAACAAAAATTATTCATAAACGAAATGGAATTGTAAATAGCATGTTTTATTTGAATTCTCATTCTCTTTCTTACAAATCTCACTGTTTTCAACATATTTCTAATAGCTTAGGAAGCCAAAATTTTTATTCATTTAGAATTAATAACGAAAAGACAGTATTTTCTAAAAGTTGGAACCATTATATCAAAAACCTATTATTTGAGTTTAATGAAATTTTCCTAAGTTGCGTGTCTATAAATTATGGAATTGTTATTCTGAGAATCAACACAAACATCACTAAATTGTTCAAAATATATATCTATACAACAGTATATAAGAAACATATTTTGTAATTAATTTCGGTTACAAATCTGCAACTAAAAAAAACGAACCAACTCAGAAGCAATTTAATGAATTATTGATGCTATTTTTTTCTCTATAGGTAGGTGTTAAGGATATTAATGAAAAACGTATTTTAAACCCTAAGTTTCAATACATAGCTTAAAATATACGGAACTTAAAGTATTAACAATACAATGGACAAGTGTGTTTAATTTATTATAGTTTTGTGTATAGCGATACATATATATTTATTTAGTACTTATATGCACATATTTTCTATTGCAATATACATATTTTTAAGGGACTTTTTTTACTGTTAGTAATTTTGAATTCAATGTTTTTAAAACTATTACATCCATAGTCATTGACAAGTTACCATAAAATACCACAAACTACAACACCCCTTGTTACTAACAAGCTACTAGAAACTATTACATCCATTGTAATTGACAAGTTACCATAAGCTACTACAAACTACCTCATTAATTATCACTAACAAGCTACCACAAACTGTCACATTCATTGTTACTAACAAGTTTTTTTGTTAGTCACAAAAATCATCCATTAAATAAGAGAACGTGAAAGCTGTTATATACACCTCAGTGTACTTTAAACATTGGGAAAAGTACAGATAATCCATTTTGTTGCTTTGTGGTTAATAACAAACAAGCAAACAAACTTACATGTGATAGTTTGTAGTAGCTTGTTAGTGACAAGGGATGTGGTAGTTTGTAGAAGCTTATGGTAACTTGTCAATGACAATGGATGTACTAGTTTGTAGTAACTTGTTAGTCATAAGGGATGTGGTAGTTTATGGTAAACTGTCAATGACAATGGATGTAATAGTTTGTAGTAGCTTGTTAGTGACAAGGGATGTGGTAGTTTGTGGCAGCTTCTTAGTGACAATGCATGTGGTAGTTTCTTGCTGTTGTCGGCTAACATGTTTATTTTTTCCCCATTGATAATAGCACGTTAATATGTAATAACAAATAGCTGTTTATCTAATTTTCTAATTGAAAAATAATCACCTATTTATGTTAATTTGTTGCGAGACTTAACAAGTAGTTAGAAAAATTATACTTAGCGAGTACACAGGTAAAAATGTTGCATAATTAAAACAATTCTTACAAATATTTCAGCCATAACTACGTCAAAATCATTGCTTGATAAACGTTTTCAGCTGGAGAATATTTTAGTCACGGAAAAAAGATTGTATTAGGTTTAAATTTAGACTTCTTCACTTAATAATTAAGTTGTTTTCTTTCAAAGTAAGTTAAGTTTCTTATACAACATTAGAGTTCAGTGAAACTCTCGGCAATTGCTAATGGAGATGTTCAGTTATACTTGGCCTTGGCCTAGCCTAGTGGTTATTGTACCTTATCTGTGAATCAGAGAACTCATGGTTTACGTCCTGTTGCCGCAAAAACGCACTTACACTTTCGGCTGTGGAGTTTCTAAAACAATTAAGGTCAGATCCCGCTAGTCGGTCAGACAAGAGTAGCTTAAGTATTACTGAAGTGGGCATTATTAACTAGCTGCCTTCCCTCTAGCATTAAGTTTAAAATTAAGAATCATTGTGCTTATATACTTCTGTGTAGCTATGCACTAAAATTCGTAAACAAATAAGTCAAGTATATTTTTCATTTATTATGATCCTGTACTGATCAAGTTTCATAACCTTATAAAACGCTCTATGAAACTAAAATATGGTAACTTTTTTGGGAGTTCACACTGATCTGTGTAGGTTGTATGAAGATATGATGTAGTAACGTCTTGGTATACACGTTGCTACACAAGTCCAAATAAGATAGCCGTTTAATAATTGGTTGAGTATACATCTGTCTGTGTTGGTTGTAGGAAGATAATGGTTATAGTTTTTGCCACACACACATATCAAGTTCTCCAATGATAACGCTGTAGTAACTAAATGCACTAAATGCACTAAAATAGTTTATTAATTTGTTCGATATATACCAATCTCCCCACGTTCGTAAGAGATAATGGCAGTGCTAATTTTTCGTATATGCATATATGTGCTGTTGTAAGAAGTTCTAGCCTCTTTGATAGAATCAAACCTGTTGATATTGACTTTATGGAATGCAGTTGTTATTCGTTGATCACTAAATAGCTAACCCTTCAAGTTTTACAAAACAGCTCTTTATGAGAGTTATTTGTGATTATAATTTTCATTTTTGATCTCAATTTTTCAACATATCCGTATATATATATATATATACGGATGTATCTGCACTTGTACGTCATGCCCTTTTTTCTGATAAGTAAAGCTTTCCCGTGTGTGTCATTAATTTATAACGTCTTCTCAGTCTGAGGGAAACCAAATTGCAGGTTTAATCTTCCCCTAAGGGTGGATACCAAATTCTTTCTCCTTGACCAATAATTGGTTCATCTCTTGGAGAACAATTCAAGACACTAGAAAATAATAATAAGCCTCATATCACTAAATCACGATCAAAAGAAACAGATATACCTTGAAGAAATAGAAGACAGTTGTGCGATAAAAATATCTCTTTTCTGATAATGATGATTGTAGAAAAAGTTTCTCAAAAATTTAACAAGTAAAAGTTTTATCATATTTGCTAGGCCACAAATGAGCAAGAATTAATGGTGAGATTTTGAGTATAATTTTTAACGAGAAAGAATCACTGAAGATATTTTAGTCTGTTACAGTTTTTTATTCGCTTCAAAGTAAGAACTAAGATAAGACTGTGATATAACAAGAAAAGTTATCGACCAATCGCTCACCCTTAAGATTACACGACTGATCATCAGACACCTGATTTGGATAATAGTAGCGTAATGTTATCTTATAATAGCAGTTTTGCTTTTTCATGTTTACACACTCTATAATATTACAAATTCCTTCACATGGTTTGTACAATGTAGGAAAATGATCTGAACAGTAGCAGTACAACATTGATATTTCCTAGTTATAAGTATTATTTTATTACAAGTTACAGCATTTATGGTAAGGAAGAACATAAAACAGGTAAGACGTTTCGATCACATGTGGACTTAAGAACGATCACACCAATGAGCGAAACGTCATACCTGTTCTAAAAACATTATTCCTGTCTGTGAAAGCTGTAACTTGTAATAAAACAATAATTATATTTCCTAGTAAATACTGATATCATACATCTTCTCGGCTGTTTGACTGTTTTAATAGAAACTGAAGAGTTTCTATAAAAAAATATTTCCATATCTGGATGAAAAATTATATCTAGCTCAAAAATATTTGTATAAATACACATTTACTCTCAAGTGAAATGTAAAAATAAAAAACAAAGTCCAATAGGACGAAAACGTCCGTTCCACTTTATCATATGTTTCTATTTTTAGAAAACATGTAGCATTTTCAACAAGAGAATATCCAGTCGAAGAATGCCCTGTTTTTCTAAGTAACAACCCAAAAGTTGTCCAACCTTAGAATGCTTCCCACGATAAGACTAAATGATATTTTTTCAGAACAACTGATAATCTTTATTTTTATCAAAAAGTGTACATAATGATCTTTTAATTCCATAATTAATTCAGTGAATGTAATGAAGGTGTATAACTAAGAACACAATAACCAGATAATTAAAATCCTTGCACTTTGAATTTTCTTTCTTTTTTTTATAATACATCTAGTTTGGGAATGCATAGTCTTAAATATTTATCTTTCAACTTACAATCTACGATCATCTTGATAATATTAACTTTTATTTTTGCTATGTGATAGTCCATTTTCCTTTTATGATTAATTAGTACCGTAATGAGCAGCCTCATATTTACCTCTAAATGTTTATCACTCTTTTTCTACGTAGTAATTTTTTTATCTTTAAACCAACTTCTCTTTCTTTTATTTTTTTATCGAGTGACCCTTACATCTTTATTGAGTTTTTTATACTTAGTCTCTCTATTTATGCATTTCTTGATCTATCACTCTTCATTTATTTATTGCATATCTCAGTAAATATACATGGTGTCATCTTTTTTTTACCTACTGATTTATTTCTATGTAGCTACTTCTTTTATCTGTCTACTGACTCATTTCTATGTAACCACTTCTTTTATCTGTCTAATGACTCATTTCTATGTAGCCACTTCTTTTATCTGTCTACTGACTCATTTCTATGTAACCACTTCTTTTATCTGTCTAATGACTCATTTCTATGTAGCCACTTCTTTTATCTGTCTACTGACTCATTTCTATGTAACCACTTATTTTATCTGTCTACTGACTCATTTCTATGTAACCACTTCTTTTGTCTGTCTAATGACTCCTTTCTATGTAGCCACTTCTTTTATCTGTCTACTGACTCATTTCTATGTAACCACTTATTTTATCTGTCTACTGACTCATTTCTATGTAACCACTTCTTTTATCTGTCTACTGACTCATTTCTATGTAACCACTTCTTTTGTCTGTCTAATGACTCCTTTCTATGTAGCCACTTCTTTTATCTGTCTAATGACTCATTTCTATGTAGCCACTTCTTTTATCTGTCTACTGACTCATTTCTATGTAACCACTTCTTTTATCTGTCTAATGACTCATTTCTATGTAACCACTTCTTTTGTCTGTCTAATGACTCATTTCTATGTAGCCACTTCTTTTGTCTGTCTAATGACTCCTTTCTATGTAACCACTTCTTTTGTCTGTCTAATGACTCCTTTCTCTGTAGCCACTTCTTTTGTCTGTCTAATGGCTCCTTTCTATGTAGCCACTTCTTTTATCTGTCTAATGACACCCTTCTATGTAGCAACTTTTTGGCTTTCTAATTTTCTATGTATTTATCAGTCTATTATTATCTATCTATAATTCCATATTATGTTGTGTTACAAAACAAGTGGGTAAACTGGCCTGTGAATATTTTTGCTATAAGTGTATAACTATTAGTACACACTTCTTATGACCATTACAGCTTTGCCAGAATATAATAAAATGTTAATCATCACTAGAGTTTGTTGTCTTCAGAATCAAAGTCCTAATATTTAACTGATAATACTGAGGTAAATCTCACTTCACAAGAACCTTGTTCAAGGTCCGATTGCTGCTCTTAGATCTTAGATACTTATAAGGTAAAAGAAATTTCAGTTAATGAAGCCAAACTTATAACATTACCCATAGATCTAACTAAACCTTGAAAAAGTATGATACAAAGTTACCTATTTAAAAAAAAAGAGAATTTTGACAAAAAATGAACATCATAAAATGAGAGCATTTGGTTCTCATTCTGGTATCATGCATAGAGTTCTTAAGGCTCATAAGGAGGGTTGTCCATTCAGACGAACTATTCCTAATATTGATGATGTAACTTTGAACTTGCGAGTTTACTGGATAAGCTTTTGCAACCGTTAAATAGCTATTTGTGATTTTCTTCCTAGAAAATACCTACCTGTTTTATTGATACATTTTCTAAAGTTCATAAATATCAAGATAAATATCATAAATATCTTTTTTCTTGTGCTTCCTAAATCTAGTTGTTTGACCACATCAAAGTTTAGAGATATTGATTTTATTACGGGCATACCTTAAACTATAAACACGCCTTTCTTTTCAATTCCATGAATGATTTTGTCAATACAGTTTTTCTTCTCTCTTTACAAGATGACCTTTGAATCAAAAATGTTATAGGTTTAACTTCCAGGTCTTTATTCTCAGTCTTCCTTGCCCTTGGTATTTTCTCAACAGTTTGACTGTGAAGTATTCAACTAAAAACATGCAATACATCGTAAGAAATCTAAGCCAAAGCAACTAAGTGATTTTAAGCTACAACAAATTATGATCTATACTACAAGACAGTTCTTTTGAGAAACGGCAGTACTTGCTTCACATTATTCTAAAGCTTATTGAATATATTTTGTGACTTGCTGTTGTGCCTTTGCCAAACATACTGACCTTATTCGTTATCATTGAACCTTTTATTTATGTCACTGATGATAACAATCAACAATATTAATCTCAGATACTATTTCCAAGAGTTTTAGATAAGATGCAAATAAGTTACATAGAAATAAATTTAACATTCCTTTATATGAAAAAATGAATATCAATTTTATTCAAAAATATTTTAATATTGTTGTCAGAGATTTAAGAACAATGTTGAAAAGAAAGAAAGAAAGGAGTAGGAGTCTGAAATACAGAAATCCAAACTGAAAAAGCTTTACTTTGATTTTGTTTTCATGTTATTGAGCAGATGAAGTATTGTAATTTCTAGTTCAAACGAAATCAGAAACAAAACAACACAACGAGATGCTGACAACAGATTTACATTACAAATCTACATATAAGTATATATATATATATATCAGCTTAATCATTTGAAATATGGAAGATCTCATTTCAATACAGCTTCTTGTTATTCATCATTAAAAAAAAAAGACTTAACTTTATAAAAAAATCCTTTCAGAAGATTGCTTAACCCCATGCACACAGGTGAGGATCAAAGTGTGCATGCCATAATCTTTTCCAGAGTGCCATTCAATATGGTATTATGTACTTGATGTCAGTTATAAACTATTCATTTTATCCTATATCGCTGATTTAGCAAGAGTTCATAGTAAAGGAAAGTAAATGACAGATACAATATATATATGGAAAATGAAAAAACTGTAGATATGCATTTTGCAGGTTCTAAAGGTTATGCAAACTATATAATGGCCAAAAGTATTTTTATTCTTTACACGAACATCATCTTGCACTCCAGTTTCTCAGTCTGATGTCTTCATTTGACAGACATATTTTGAATACAAATTATTGAGGTCATACATCCAGGAACTTTGTCCTCCAACAATGCAATATCCGCATAGCAACCAAGGCAAAGGTGTAAACAAATAGCTCAATGAAGGTGAAATTTCATTCATTCTGTACACTTGCCTTCTGTCTAGACTCATCATCTTGTGTTAGTTTGATGTATAACTCTCTATACAAAAATAACTTAACTACCAAAAGTACCTGCTTGAAGCGTGTCATTAATTGGCTTCATGTATATAAAATTCAAATTCCTGCCAAACTTGAACCGTTGGTCCAATTTCTTATCCATTCAAACTAAATCTTTGGGAAACTTACATGAGTTCCTCTACCAAATTTCATTGAAATTTTTTTTAGCCAATTACTCACAGCAAATTTTAACATCAAATTATCACAAAGACGAACAACTTTGCAGAATACGCTTTTGTAATTGGACATACTATTAACTAAGTCAATTACAGGCTTATTGACATAGACAAGTTTTGTGAAAACCAAACATATCAATGAAACTTTCTACATAATAAACACATTAAGGCCTTCACTCAACAGTATTACAGGTTTGTAAATTAGCAGTTTAAGGCTGCCATTCATCAACAATAAGGGGAACATTTGTGGTCGAAGCTCAAAACCTTCGTTCAAAAAGGGCTTGTATGGTCGAAGCTCAAAATATGAGCAGAGCCATTCAATCAACTAATGAAGTTCCATTAACACCAACTAATCACACGCCACATCAACATAGCCTCACCAAACGTCTTATAACGTAAGGGCCACCAATTGTTGTTCTGACTTAAAACGCAAGATTTCTGTAACATCGTCACTTTATCCTTTTCTTTCTTGAAATCCTTTTCAGTAAAACGCTGTTATCTGTGTAAGGTAGTTGGCGCACTTCTTTAGCTTTATTTCGTCACATATTGCCTAAATCATCAATTCAAATATAGTATAAAGAGGTTTTCACGACCTATAGTAACAAGCTAGAAATTTACATACGCAGTCACTTTGTCCTGTGACTACACAGGTTCAAACTCCAACTCTCTTGTTTCAGGTTAGTTGAGATGGGATTGTTTTACAAAATTCTACAAGTCCGAGAATAAAAAATCATGCAAGATACAAGCTTTAGGGTTTCGAAGAAAGAAACATTGGTAGTATTAAGTCGTATCACTAAAGGAAGAGAAGGCGTGATTAGAAGTAAGATAT
>NW_013666126.1:533314-537434 GCF_000517525.1 Limulus polyphemus
ACAAAACTGGAGTAAAGTAAAAACTTTCCTTGAAGATGTAAATAAAATAATTCACATGATGCAGGTGTACAAAACTGGAGTAAAGTAAAAACTTTCCTTGAAGATGTAAACAGGATAACTCACGTGATGCAGGTGTACAAAACTGGAGTAAAGTAAAAACTTTCCTTGAAGATGTAAACAGGATAACTCACATGATACAGGTGTACAAAACTGGAGTAATGTAGAAACTTTCCTTGACGATGTAAACAAGATAACTCTCGTGATACAAGTGTACAAAACTGGGCTAAAATAGGAACTTTCCTTGAAGAATGATAGTCCATAACCACGGTTGTCACATAGAACAACACCTGTGCTGGAAGGAGAGGCTGTAATGTGTAAGTTGCTCTGCAGAAAAATAGTCCAGCATCATCACACATAACACCAGCGGTGTCAGAAGGGGAATATGTAAAGTGGAAGTTTTCTTGTAGCGTAATAATCCAAAACCAAGATTATCACGTAGAACACCATTGGTACTGGAAGGAAAGGCTGTAAGACCTAAGTATTCATACTTATAGTGTTAACGTGGTTCGTGAATACTCCTTTGTACACATTTACATTTTTTCAGAGTTTTTATTATTATTCATTTTACAAAGCATTTCATGATTTATTTCTAATATGATTATGTTGTGCACAGGTTTTCATCATTTTGTCATTTATTTCAATAAGAGCTTAAAGTTCAAGATATGAATATTCCAAATGAAAAGAAATGTGAAAAAAATGTTTTGCTTCGATATTTTATGAAAGATGGAAATTGTGAATATTGCCTTGATAAGTTAGTGCTTCTAAATTTGGAATATATACTGCATAAAGAAGTTTGACTTTTGCATAACACACACACACACATATATATATATATATACATACCATTTAAGGACAACAAGTTACCTATTGGTCCGCCTAGACCGTCCCATTGACTAAACTAACCTATGATAAAAATAAATCACTCAACGCCAGCTTTTATCCTTCAAGTATTTATCAAGTTTTCCTTTACCCCCTTAAATTAACAACATCAACTACATCTGAAGGCAACCCATTCCAAATGCCAACCATCCTATTAGGAGAATAAAACCTTCTTGGCTGAAGATGACTCTTACTTTGCCAAAATTTATAACTGTGTCCCCTGGTCTTATCATTCTCACCATTAAATACGAAAAAAAATCATGCATCATCACTATCAAATTCGTTAACAATGTTAAACACCTCAATCAGATTCTCTCTAACTCTTCTTTTTCAAGAGAAAACAATTGCAGAGATCTTAACCTATCATCGTATGACAACCTTTCCATCCCAGGTATCATCCTACTAGTCTTTCTCTGAGCCCTTTCCAACAATTCAATATCCTTCCCAAAGTAAGGCATTTTAGACTGAACACAATACTTCACATATGGTGTAACCAATAGCCTATACAAATATACTACTACCTCTTGTAATCCGTATTTCTGTAAATACAACCTACAATCCTACTTGCTCTGCTTCTATCAATAGCACATTGCTTGAATGGCTTAAGAGACCGATCAATCAGAACACCAAGAATCTTTTCTTCCATGACACTGTTAAAAATATTCCCACCCGAAATATGATATCCAATATACATTACCTTGTCTTTATTATAATTACAAGTCATCTGCAATTTATTTATCTAAATCACCAAATAATCCAAATCCTTTTCTAAAGCAGTATTCTTCTTATTAGAGCCAACAGCACCCAAGACCTTATTATTATCAACAAATTTAAATCAAAAAGAGTAAAAATACCAACATTGAGTCATTGTGACATTAAACCAGTTGAATTGAATTCCATTTATAACAACCCTCTGCTTTCTTCTATCCAGCCATTTTTTTATTAAATGAACAAACTTATCCCTCACACCTACAGAAATAACATTTTAACAAACCTTTTACGTGACACCATACCAAATGCTTTCTGGAACTCCAAGATACATCAAATCCACAACCGTACCTCATTTACATAAGCAGTATCCACTTCAAAGAACGTCAAATATGAATAAGTAAAATTGTTCCTCTAGTGGAACTGTGCAAATCATCATCTATCACTTTCAGAAGATTTTCCCATCACTAATATAATACTAATAAGCCTATAATTACTGAGACAATTTTTATCATCTACCTTGAAAAGAGGAGTAACGTTATCCAACTTTCAATCTTCTGACACCTGCACACTATTCACGGATTAAACAAATAGTAGCAAGTGGCTCACATATCGAATCGTTAACCTCCTTCAAAACCATTGAGCAGGATTCAGGAGTTTTATCATTCTTTTAACTTCCCTTCTTTTTTTTTCTTAACAAGCTCAGAATTGATGTAATTATCGTTTACGATCTTGGCTTCATCTATTAACTGTTCAGGATGGGAAATATTGCTTAAGTCTTCATTAGCAACTATTGAAGAAAATGTATAATTTAATGACCCAGCCATCTCTTAATCTTCAAATATGAACTTTCCTGTGTCATCTCTCATTTTGCTAACTCTTAACATTGTTAAAGTAATTCTTAGAATTAATTTTTACATTTTCAGCCAACCTTTTTCATTGAGTTTTCGATTTCCTATTTAATTAACTCTCTTGATCTTCTATAATTCTCTAAATCTCCTATTATAGCAGTCAATTTGATATTCTTAAATATATATAATGCTTTCTTTAAATGTTATTAATATACCTTCCATGAGCCAACCTGTTTTTTTTTACTTGCAGCCATCCTAATTTTAAATAAAGAAAATACCTAATTTGAATCCTTAAAGATTTATTTGATCAATATCTCCAATTAATTCAATCGCCTAATTCACAACAGCTAATTCTTGTCTCATACCTTTAAATTTGGATTCTGGGAGATTTGGAACCTAAATCTCATTATTTCTTATCTCCGTATGCAATAAAACATCAAACCTGTCAGATATGTAAATATAAACATAATTATATGTCAGTATGGACTAAGCACCGCAGTCGTAAAATAGGATTCGAATATTATAATAATTTACTTTAGAAACGGAAAATATTCCTATATAGATAAAAATGAAATGCAATATATTGTGTTCAGTTTTAATAACGTACTACTATTTAATACAAGTGTTTGTAGAATATTACACATCATATTTTGTGATAGCTTTTATAGGTAAGGCTTAGGCTAATTTAGGGCGTATGCATTTTTAATTTTAATGTATGCAATATTTTTAAATATCAAAATCATTTAAAACATTAGTTTACCGAGAGGCCTAAACATTCATATAAAAAACAAGTTAAGTGCAGATGCCCATCCTCTTCACAATCTGCAGTTAACTTGTTATTATAATTAATTTTAGATCTATAATTTTTTCAATATTTCGCCGGCTTTCGGCGTTTAAACAGTAACTCTTAAAGTATTAGCTTGCCAAGTATACAAATTTTAACTTTTTTATATCTTCATCTCAATAAAAAATAACTTGTGATCAAAGCAAGCTACCTTCTTATAAAAAAACTGAAATTCTATGATTATAGCTAATTTAATATACTTTTATTACATCGTTACTTACAAAGAAAGTCAACCTTTATATTTTTTTTCTAAATAGTTAGAAAACGTCATTCTCTTATTATTTTATTTGACATTCTTTATAAACGTAAAAGGTTAAATTAAGTCAATGTGTACCAGCTCATTGCACAGTTAAGTCTTAATTTTTCGGAAATAAGATACGATTTTCTAATAACGATATTACAGGCTTTGTTTGTACTCATAATTCAAGGTATGGTTAACCACATTGTTTAAAAGTACACATATTGTACGTACATGTTTTTTTGTTTTTTTTACATAATAAAGCAAAATATGAAACATATCTTAGATGCAATATAATCTATATTCTTGTCGTGAAGAAAGACTTCATTCAAAACCGTTTAGTTTTCTTCTGACATATAAGCTATTTATACTGTGACGGATTTGTTATGATATATTTATTTTAATATCGACGTTTGTTTAGATTAAATTTATATTTAGAAACATGCATAGTTTATACTGTTAAATATATATTGCGAAACTCACGCCTATACGCTAAAGTTGTAGAAGATTCTCGAGTGTAAGAATCAACAATATATGTGT
>NW_013666126.1:537974-539774 GCF_000517525.1 Limulus polyphemus
GCCTAGTGTAGCTTTAGTATTGTTATTTAATCTGTAATTTTCGAGAATATCTCCACACGCCTATAAAATAACCAACGCGACGAGCCTAAAAACAGTTTCTATAATTAGCGTGTTTTTAACTTCGTAAGCTATAACTGTGATTAACGCTTATTAATCGGGAAACTTCAGATATTTAACCACGAACATTTATAAAGTTCGAACATTACAAACCATTTAACTTCAGTGGATTCACATCGGACATTAATACTTTTACAAAAACATTATATAACTTCACGGTGGAAAACTCGGCGTGTGTGGCTGGTGAATAACGAAGGACAAAGCCAGCCAGCTTCCTGTTAAGCGAATTGTACCTATAGCAACTTGTAATTAACTTGCACATCGTGAACCCTCGAATTAAGGAAGTTCCAGACTAGAAAGAAGACTTTATATTACGTATAAGTTTGTAAAACTTTTGTATATAAATCATTGTTTTAATAACTATTTGTAATAACTATTATTGTAAATTGTATTATTGTTTATGTATTAAAATATATATTTGTATTAAAAAAGAAAACTGTGTATATAAATCTAGTTGGTAAATATCATGAATTGGAGATATATCAGCATAAATTAAACTACTAAATTAAAATTATCATTTATCTCAGTTTTAGACCATTCTAAATTATGATACGTAACAATTGATGTTTAAAGTGCCCCTGGGCTTACAATCCTAAAAACAGGGTTTCGATACTCACGGTAGGCAGGCACAGTGTATTGTGTAGCTTTATTCCAGTTGAATATTGAAAGTAATAACTTTAATTACTAACCTAGTAGAGGGCTAAATACATTCATGAATTAAGAAAATCCGTACAGAGTTATCAAATGTTATTTTAAACAATAACATTATATTTGATGTATGCGATTTTGATCTGAATGTTTGATTTTGAATGTTAATCTACACCATAGAATCGCCAGAAAGCAATTGATGCCAGTATTTGGCAAAGATCTTGTTAAAACTCAAGAACTGTTGATTTATATGAAGAATGATTTTACTTTTGTTTATCACTGACAAAAAGATTTGCCGCACTGTAAAATATGATGTTGCCTATGGTTTGGTTATGATCATATATCTTTTTAAACGAGACTTTCTTTGATTTTTTCCCACCATCTTCTGTTGTGGGGTAATGATATTTTAGTGTTTGACAATGGAATTTATTTCGCTATGTATGTGGTTACATTAGTCTTTGGGAAATGACACTGAGAAGGGTGAAACAGCTGATTTTTAAAGAGTTTATACAAAATAACAATCATTTTTGTATAACTAATATAATACTTATAACATACTCTAATAGCAACGGTGAGTAAACATTCCAGTAAATTGTATGTGTTTATTTATTTAAAGAAAGAAGTAGGTTTTTATCTATTAATTTTTGTGTATATTTTTCGTATTATTTCTTAATATAATAAATAAAGTTAAAAATAAGTCTTGTTGAACAATACTCAATTGGAAACCAAATTCACAGAACACAATAAAAACCGTCCCATGTTTTCCACCATTACAACTCAAAAAACCATAATATATCTATTAAAAACACAGTAATTTCAAACAAAGAACCAAACATAAACAAACAAAAAATCAAGGAATCCATCTTAATTGAACAAAACAACCCTACTCTAAACCAACACCCTGGTGTGTCAAGATATCTCTTATAAGTCTTGCAACAGTATCCGGTCATGTGACCTCTTTGTTCCATACTGTATATATATGTGTGTCAGTGTAAAATATTCGTACCTGATGATGACAAAACCTTGTCGAAACAT
>NW_013666126.1:540395-547984 GCF_000517525.1 Limulus polyphemus
CTTTATTTCTACAAGTAATGAAACAGTAGTTTTTAAACATGATCTCTGATCTCTACAAGTAATGAAACAGTAGTTTTTAAACATGATCTCTGATCTCTACAAGTAATAAAGCAGTAGTGTTTAAACATGATCTATGATCTCTACAAGTAATGAAACAGTAGTGTTTAAACATGATCTCTGATCTCTACAAATAATGAAGCAGTAGTGTTTAAACGTGATCTATGATCTCTACAAATAATGAAGCAGTAGTGTCTAAACATGATCTATGATCTCTACAAATAATGAAACAGTAGTGTTTGAACATGATCTATGTCTCTACAAGTAATGAAACAGTAGTGTTTGAACATGATCTCTGAGCTCTACAAGTAATGAAGCAGTAGTATTTAAACATGATCTCTGATCTCTACAACTAATAAAGCAGTAGTGTTTAAACATGATCTATGATCTCTACAATTAATGAAACAGTGGCGTTTAAACATGATCTCTGATCTCTACAAATAATGAAACAGTAGTGTTTGAACATGATCTATGTCTCTACAAGTAATGAAACAGTAGTGTTTGAACATGATCTCTGATCTCTACAAGTAATGAAGCAGTAGCGTTTAAACATGATCTCTGATCTACTGTTTCATTAGTTGTAGAGATCGGAGATCATGTTTAAACACTACTGCTTCATTACTTGTAGAGATCAGAGATCATGTTTAAACGCCACTGTTTCATTAATTGTAGAGATCATAGATCATGTTTAAACACTACTGCTTTATTAGTTGTAGAGATCAGAGATCATGTTTAAATACTACTGCTTCATTATTTGTAGAGTGTTTAAACATGATCTCTGATCTCTACAAGTAATGAAACGTTTTTCTATATTTTCTCGAGTGATGGGTCACTGAAATATGCACGATATTTAAACCGTCTCAGTTAGATGCTCATCCCACCTGATCTTAGAATACATATACATGAACTATTTATAACATGTTTGCTGACTGGTATAACAAACTGCTTTCTAAACCGTCACCATAACATTTTTGGTCTACCTGTGTGTTTTTATTTTAGAAAACTACCAATGGTATCCTTTAAATTTGAGAGAAATACAGAAACTGTTCGTACTAAAATCCTCCAGTCTTTTTGTTTTTTCTCAATTTAATTTTACTTTTTTCCTTCATGTAAAAAGCCACTTAGAATCTAGAAAAGTCCTTAACACTTATTTTTCTTCGGAAAATGAAGAATATGATTTTTTGGCAATATTTCAGTCTCAATGGATAAGTTGCCAGATACATAAAAGAGAATTGTATCTGTCCAAAAGATCGTCTTCTGTGGCTCTCGTTCAAGAAGTTACATTATCTAAACGTCCCCATTAATCCTGCATTGTTTTTGAATCATGGTTGGCCCTCTAAAAGGATTTGAATGTTTCACTCGTGACAAAAACCATCAGACGAATGGAAGCCAGCCAATTTGCAGCAGACTGTTGCGAATTCCAAGTGTCTCAAAGCGTGGTTAGCAGAATTTGGAAAATTTTCCCATCTAGTGAAGAAAGCGTCATCACGTGAATGAGGTAGATCATAACTCAAGGCTCGAGCAAACTACCGCGATGTATAGATTCTAGCTCGCAGCAATCCTAAGATAATTTAATGGGTTATCTTTCGGATAACTTAAGAACAGAGAAGTTAAGGCAGCTAATAACAAGAGGTTTCTCGA
The DNA here is from genome assembly GCF_000517525.1 of Limulus polyphemus. NCBI lineage: Eukaryota > Metazoa > Arthropoda > Merostomata > Xiphosura > Limulidae > Limulus > Limulus polyphemus. The sequence continues at coordinate 542,094 of NW_013666126.1, forward strand.
ACTTCAGATTTTGATATGTGTTTCTCTTCGAGTTGCAACAGTTAAATCACAGAAACAGAAGTTTATGCGGATAATATATACTTAATAGTACTTACATACAATACACAATGAACTCACTAGGGCAAGCGATTGTATGTGTCGGTGCGTGTAGTTCCTCCCCTTGTTAGTTAAACTAATTAAACAAATATTAGATGGAAAGTGCCCAAAGTTACGTTAAATATCACTCTAATCAATCGCTAATAGCATACCTTATGAAATCCAGGATAATGAGGCTAACATTCTAAATAAACGAGTGTAAAAACAAAAGACGAGATTCATTCGAGCGTCGCACGAACTTGCGCTATAGAAATAAAAGTGAATAATGTACAGTAAAAAATGAAGGTTTCTGCTAATTTATTACAGAATGAAATTCAATCATAAAAGAGGGAACTATTTACGATTATCTTTACACACAACCAAAACTGCTCAAAGTCTGTCATATTCTCCAAAAATTCTCATATAAAATCTCCCCTCCTGTACACTTAAATACAGTCTTAAGTTCCTAACACATAAAAACAGTAATTGTTCTTTTCGAAATCAGTTAGCCAATAAGAGGTCCAGACCCCGAGTGAGTCTATCGTAACTATTATCTTATTCGCCGACATAATTATCTCAACTCGCTAAATAATTGTTTTGTTATTTCTGTAAGAGTATCAGGTAAGAAAGCTTTGACCTTTACCTAAAACCCTGCTTACCACGCAGAGAAAGTTAAAGTTAGTTAACTCAGTTGAGCACCTGTCTAATTCCAAAAGAGGAACTGTTAAAAATAATTTGTTTTTGAAATTTTTGCTTTGTAACTAAACGACTGGAAAACCTATGATACGTTCCCTTACTACATATTCGTAACACTGAATCAGATGTTTGCAGCCACATTTGGATGTATTATTATTGTACATATAGTTATAAACATACTTCACAAGGCAATGTTGTCAACAATATGTCCAGATAACAAGCCTACGCTGTAACTAAATCCACCCCCACTTTCACACAAGAACGTGAAGAATGTGGAAGTATGTTGTGGGTAAGAATAAGTATTCGTGGATTTAATAACCTTTACATTCTGTGGAATGTTATAACTAATTCCCAACAATATAGGGAACACTTCTACGGCCATTTATGTTTCGTATACTGATGGAATTATTCCTAGCTTCAGACAGAGAAATAGATGAAAATGCCTGCCTCTGCCATAGTAAACTGGTTGACACATTGGACTTCAATCCCACAGAATATATATTTGATGCTGTTGTGAGACGTAGTGCATCTCATCAAGTGACCACAGACTCTTAAGATGCTCAGGAGAAAACTATTTCATTCTGATGTTAAGCATCGGTATTTGTTGCCCTTAGTGTGAAACCTAACGAACAGTAAAGATGTAAAGCCTCATTTGTCAGATATTTACTTACGAGCGTAATATGAATCATCAGTCATTTGTATTTCAAGTCATTAAAAGTTCATCAGACGTCTGACTTGCATAAAACTGACTGATGCTAAAATTGTTTTACAATAGTTTTTCCTTCGTCATGATTCAAGTATTTTATATTTAGTTAATGCTTTAATTGATTGTTTTGTGCAAGAGAATATAATAAGTTTATAATCCATGACATCAGGTGATGTTCACAACCGTATGACGAATGATGGCATCGTCGGAAACTCATCCTTATGTTTCATGCTACAAGGTATGAGAAGGCTCGTTATCCCAAGCTTTTATTTCAGATAATTTGAACTTACTGTCCTTATATTTCATGCTAGAATCATACTGTGGTTTTGTTTGTTACAAGAAATCATAGAAGTGTTGTCGTGTTTTTTTTCATTTTTCAAGAAGCTAAGGACTTATTTTCCTTGAAATGTGTACCATTATTCTTTAGAAGAAGCTTTTGACTAGCCATCGTTGTGTTTTGTGTGAAAATGTAATAATTCCATTTCCTTTTGTTTTCTATCATAGGACTTGGCCTAATTTGTGTTCCAAGGCAGAAGCTGATGATTTATTTTAATTAAATTGTATATAGAAAGCTGTAAGATATTTTATATTTTTTTAACAAAGGCTATTGAGTTACTACTCTTGTGTACAGTTTCTGGACATTTGAACTCATTGACTCAGCTTTACTTATGAATTTGATTCCACTGTCGTCATTTTCCTTATCATAAATTATTCATTCCTTGTTCTTGTGATCCTTATCAGAAGTTGTGCACTCGATGACTTCGTGTTCCTTATCAGAAGTAAATTCACTGCCGCTGTTCTCCTTGCCAAAAGCTTTAGATTCATAGTTTTATTTCGGTCTTTGCGTGCTAAAAGAATCTTTTTCGGGTATGTCCATAGAAAACTTTAAGTAAAAATTTAACAATGTGTTATTTTTAAGAATCTATGTGATCAAAATGAAAACATCTAAGAGAAATGTTATTATTCTATTCTTCACAGACAAATAAAACTATTTCTAACTATTCATCTATTTTTCATTTGAGTATGCTTCGAATAGAAAAGTTTCCTCTAAATTTTGATTAACTACATAGGGTATAAATAGTATTTAATATTTCGATCATAAATGGCACCTTACAATATGTGGGTTCGTTGGTAAAATAGTAGCTCTAGAGTTGGCGGTGGGTGGTAATGACTAGCTGCCTTCCATCTAGTCTTACACTGCTAAATTATGGACGGCTAGCGCAGATAGCCCTCGTGTAGCTTTGCGTGAAATTCAAAACAAACAAACAAAACAATATGTGGGCTTCTCAGCCAAGTCAGATATCCCAAGATTCAGGCATAGCCATTCCTAATTTAGAACTTTTTAATAAATTTAAAGTATAACAACGAACTTCTAAGTAAAACACTATATGATTATCTCACACAACATCATCATCATTTTCCGTTTAAATGTATGCTTGCCCAAAATTTTACTTTGTGTTTTTACTGCGTGTTGTTTATAAAGTATATATTCTGTACTATGTATTTAAACAAACACTGTGAAAGGTATTGGTTTCACAAGTAGTAGTATTTTATACAACTTTAAGTGGGTCGGGCGTGGTTTGCGTTTAACTGTGAATCCCAGGATTGTGGTTTGCGTCTTGTTGCCATAAAAATAAGCAACAGCTTGTGGTCGGGGTTGTATTATAAGAGTGACAATTAAATCCTACTATTCGGTCAGACATTTGTTGATGGTGGGCGCTATTGAATGGCTTTCCTCCCACTTGTACATTAGTTCAAAATTAAGAATGACTATGCGTAGAGAGTCCTTTGTGTAGCTTCATGTGAATATTCTGAAACAAACAAACGAGTTTGACGTTAAAAAATAAACCAAGTTAATGAAAGTTAACAGACTACCAAAATCTCTTCTAAGCATTATCTTTTACTGCACTGGAAATTTTAAACAAGATCAGCTAGCACCTTATACGCACGTGGCCTAAACTGCCAGCTCAGGGACCCCAAGGTTCGAGTATTATAATCCGTAATTTAGAAATGTGACGAAGGGGAAGGTAACCAACGAACAATACCCACCACAAACACGGTTACTCATGAGTGAATTGCAAGATTGAAAAACACTTATAACGCACCCACTGCTGAAAGTGTCGAGCGTCTTCAAAAGATTATCGTAGGTTCGGACTTTGAGCCTTTTGATCCACAGCCTGGCATGCTAACTACCAGGTCGTGCCTGGCTCTATGATATAAATACATTTTGAATTAGATGGTAGTTTTACCAAATTCAAAACTATTAGAAACATTCAGAGTCTTTACTAGAAGCAAAGTAGGTTTGGAAGTTAGAATTTGCAGTCGTTTGATACACTCGAAGTATTTTCTCGTGTATAAAGTCACTAAAACACCAAAATTATATGTTTACTAGAAACGGTAAATTATAAGTCTATAATCTAATCATTTCAATCACATCAATAATTTACTAAAACCAATGAATTATGAATGTTCAAAATAAGTTCGAAAGAGTGTAGTATATATATATAATTAATCATACTTTGTTAGTTTTCTTTCACATGTTCTAAGCCTTTTTATTAAGTATTCGATACAGTGTCAAGTAAGTTATTAATGCTTTAAGATTTTGCATCAACACTTTTTCCAAATTATTTCCTGAGAAAACTCATTATTGTTATATTTCGAACCCACTGGCTATGTTGCACGAATAGTATCCTATTTCAGTAAACTCGGAATAAACGCCTAAAAATGGAACAAGTAGAACAGTAGGCTGGTTTTTAATCCTCAAGTAATTTCATTTATTTTGGTTAATTCTGTTGAAGACAAATTACTTTGTATTTTATTTCAGTATAATAAAGATATGATTATATTAAAGTTTCAATAAAAATAACAAAAGTTGAACGAGTGATGAAGTGTGTCAAGAAAACGTCAAAGACTATACGCCCCCCCCCCAGTGGCAAGCGGTAAGTCTGAAGGCTTATAACGCTGAAAACTGGGGTTCGATACCAGTGATGAACACATCAGAATTAGTCCATATTGAGCTTTGGGCTTAACTACTGACAAACAAAGACTATAAAGTCATATCATTCATAGGGCATTCCTAACATATTAGAATTCATCACATCAAACTAAACACGTAATCTTGATAAATTGGAAATATTGATTTTAGTTTAAATATCAAATCTGAAATTTCTATATACTAACTAGCCACATGTAATATCAGATTGAACTGCTTTTCATCGTAATAAAAACATATGTACACTAACTAGCCACTTCACTAGGACCTCCACCTCGTATCTGATTTTCATTTACTCTGACTAGTCACTTCACTATTTTATGACCTATTCAAAAAAAGATAACAATAAGTAGCTCTTTTGTCAAATGTTACATGTAAAAAAGTATGCATCAATGGTTTTGTCCGTTTGAAAACTAATTTCGGGAGATTACAATATTTTATATATCAGAAGCACCAAAACATAACAGCTATGAGCATTTATAGAAAGTTGACAAGCACGTTAACGTGAGGGGATTTTAAAGCATTACCTTAATTACTCGCAATATTAAAATTCAATACAAAACGCTAGATCAGAAAATGTTTTCGTAACTGATTAAACTGTAAGTATTATTCATAAAAACTTCTTAATGAATGTAAAGAGCATTGATATATATATATATATATATCACACCATATCTGCTATATCCAGCACCGACGAGAACTTTCGTAAAATACCAGGATTCTTCGAGCCGGCTGGAATACAGTAGATATAGGATTCCCGGGTTGTACTCTAATAAATCTTAGGTAATTTCGGATTTTTTGGAGACTTCGGTCAACTTTCATCTCTTACTTATTCTGACTGTTCAACATAAAATAGAAATTGTGGTTTTCAGTGGAGTGAAACAACCTTTTCTTTTAAAATAACTGTTGTAGTTATGTTCTGTTTTTTCTAACATTTTCACAACTGAGGATGTAGTGGTAGTGCACTCATATTGCAGCTGAGAGCTGATTTTCTTAGCCTAATAGTAAGATATTCTGATATTCTAAAGTGAAATTCGTCCCGGGAATGAAGAATGGGACATGAACAAAATTGGAGATAGGCATAATATCACGTTCGTTTAGACAGCGACAGGTAATACTACTGGTGTAATTTTTAACGTTACAGTGTCATTTTACAAGACTGCAGAGCCTTCTAATGGTTGATCCAATAATCCAATACATCAGTGGTTGCACCCCGAGCATGTGAACACTGTAATCACTTGCGAGCTATTTAATGGATGTTTATCTTTACAGTTGAAGAGCTCTTTTAACTTAGACTCTTTAGGTATCATAAACTTGGAGTTTATTAAAAGTAGATACACCACGTTTCAACAGGTTGTCCTGGCATACAGTGGTTTGAAAAAAACAAATTTGAGTTTAAATTTATACCGACAAAAGCACGTT
>NW_013666127.1:0-2884 GCF_000517525.1 Limulus polyphemus
GACATTTTCGTTTTTTCCAGGACTTTCCAGTACTGGAAAAAAAATCGCGTTTTTCCAGGATTTCCATGACATTCCAGGACGCATACGAACCCTGTTCTTTACCTCAGGATGGGATTTATGCCCATTAGATCATCTGCTCTTGATGGTGTGTATGAATCTCAAGATGTCTACTTTTTTAAATGAAATCCATCAATTTCTCTGAATCTGTGTATTTTTCACAGCTATCTCATTCAGCACTGGCTTTAATTTGTTAAACAATAATATACCTTTTACATGTAAACTCCTCTTACTAGATCCTATAGAGACAACCTTAAATATGCTGTTTTATATATCCTGGAGAGGTTTCACAAGTTATTCATTATAAAACTCTCAAATGGATGTCAGTACAGCTTCTCACCTGTTAAAATCTCTCAAAACATTCATGCAGAAATTTCAGGATTCATTTCCCAAATGGAAAGGATAACGTTAAACAACTGTCAGAATGCAAGATGTATAAGGTCAAAAAATCAAGGCAAATGTAGAGAAATATGTAATGGGAGAAAAGGGATGCTGTACACAGTACAAATGAAAAGTGAGTCAGACTTTTAGGATGACTTAACATTACAAGTTAACTTATGGTGGTATTAGTAGTTAACTTAAAATATCTTCCATACACTGAAAAATATTTAACTGCTCAGCTGTTCAATAATGCAATGTATATTTATATAGAACAAATTCACCAGGCCTTAAAAGGACTGCTGTAGCAATAACCTTTCAAACTCCAGTGCAAAGGACCTCTGGAAGTGATATCCACTTAATTCAACAAACTCAAAAGGTGCCATGCCATAACTTCATGAATGTACACCTAGTTTGACGTTAACTCATCACTGGAATGAATAAAATCAAATTCTGCTGTTTTTTTTTACACATGCACTTCTTGTTCAGGAGTCAATTATATTTTATTCAATTTAACAAGAATAATCAAAAACATATTCTAAACCAAAACTACTGAAAAGTATAGTGTAACTGAACATATGCAACTTTCAATATTACACTTAAATGTTTCCAACAAAAATTTTTTTAACGCTCAAGTTATTTGAAATGTGTTTTATCAATCCAGATTTACAGTCATATCATGAGTTTGCCCCTGAAGAAGAAATGTCAACTGTTCGAAAGCACTTGGGTTATAGGATTTTTGTTCAATTATATCAAGACTTCTTGAATCTATGTGTTTTTCTGACATCATGAATAAAGTCATATCATAATGATCTATATCTTTGCCATAGCAAAAGGAGGTCTAGAACTATAAATCAAACTGTACTAAAGATATAGTTTTGTGCTGAACAAAATTTAAATCAATTAAAATAAATAAATAAATGTTGTCTGAATAACATGCGAGTGGTACTGAAAATAAAACACATTAAAACGTAAAATTGATTTAGAGCTTTGTATCAAAACCATTTCTAGTTGTGAAATTTATAATAAGAGAACATATCAGACAGAAACCATCTTTGTAAAGCATATGTAATTTTTTGAACTATATTAGATGTCTGACCACTATTCTATTCCATGGATGGACAGTATAAAGCAAACCTATTTTATTTTCTATTTAAATATACCATTTAAGTTGATACACTGTGAATACTCACCCTGAAGTACCTAAGGTGTGGTTGTTTGTTCAAAACCTTCTCTTGGATGTCATTATTGAAGAAGTGGGTATCATGAATAAATGTAACTATACTTGCTTTTGCATCTTCAGAATTTTGTATCAACTCCTAGCAATAGTGACAAACAAAAATATAAATGAATTAGTAAATTACAAAAAAAAGTTAAACCAACCACTACAAAAGGGTATAGAACAACATATTTATATTTAATTACATTAATTGTTTAAATGCACATGTATTCCATTATTAACAGTCTGCAAGCATTTAAACAACTTTTTTTCTTAAAGTATTGACCTACAGAAAAACGTTTCAAAAAAACATATTTTTAATTCATCCAGACAAAAGTGACTACCGTAATTTTCCAAATATGCATTTTCTTCACCAGAAATGTATCTACAAGTTAGGGTGCATATTTGGTAACAAATCAATATTTTTTTTTTTGACAGCCAGTTCAGATCAACTTTTCTGAGATGTGTTCTGAACAATAATGGATACTTTTGGAAATGTTGCAATTTGATGGTGGCTTATTAATTCTCTCTCTCTCTGTGTTTCTAAGGCATAACTAAGAATTGTCTGTTGTTTTCATTCATTTTCAGCATCTTAAAACATGATCGAAGAAGCTAAGTCTTGTACTTTTTAAGATTCATTTACATACACAATAAGAAATGTTTGAAAATACAAAATTAGTTAGTGCTACATTATGTTAGACATTCAAAACTACAAGTCATTTTCATTGAAACCTTCAACTTCTTAGCCTGAATTACTGTCCTAAAACAATTGGCTCAACATTTCATTATCACTGTAAGAGAGAGATGAAATTATCAAAAGAAATTTGAGTGTGTGTCTATATATCTTATAAAGTGAAAAAAATAGAAAAAAATTACAGAACCACCAAGGTAAATTTTGAACTTTGAAATCCAAAGAGTAAATAGATCATTGTAATGAGATTTACACTATCAGCTTAGATATTTCTGATCAGGATCTTATAGAAAGTGATGAATGTAATCAAAATTAAAATGAACCTTTTGTACAAGTAGTGTTGTGTAGTTTCTTCTCTTTCATAGTTTTTTAAATTGGTAGTTCTGTTAACCCTCTCAACACAGGTCACTGGTCAAAGGCCATGTTTGTTGACGAGCATTTTATGAATGTATGTCAATACGTTTGGATGGTATCAAATTTTAGATTATAATTCATATTTTGTATTATATATTAGTTAATTTCTTAATTTAAAGGTAAAT
>NW_013666127.1:3218-18329 GCF_000517525.1 Limulus polyphemus
TATTGATTTTTGTGTGTCACGTGGTATATTGAATGCAGCATTGGTTTATATTAGATGTTTGTGGTGTTCAAATACAAAGTCTATAGTTTTTTATGAATTAGATACTCAAACTAATGATATTGATAAGCTGGAATGTAAAATAAGAACCTCCTAACATTTCTGTTTTCTGAGATATTAATACATTTATTGAATCAACCAAGGTGGCCCTGCCCACCTCTTCAATTTTTTGAAAATAGCTGCTTACATTACACCTACTTCCCCCAATGACGTGTCTATAACCAATGGAAAGCTCAGAATGTCCCCTAGTGTCTTTTTCAGCCTCTTTGAAGAATTTGGGTGGCAAATTATTTCTTTTCATGCTAGATTCTAAGTGGTAATGTAAGATATTAGTGAGCTCAAAATTTCATATATTTTTAGACCCAAATACAGCTTAGTTACTAAACTTGTTAAATCACAGTGGAATTCTATAATACTGATACAGTAATTTATGATTTTTGTTATTTCAAAATGTATATATAAAACCTAAAAAAAATTTTTTTTCACATCCTCCATGTGTGAAATTTGATAAGCAGCAAACAAGTACAAAGTACGTAACTAGAAGAGATAATTGTTTGCTATACTTCTTTATTTACTGTTCTGTTTTAGGAAAAATACGTTTAAGAATTTATTTGTAAATAGTAAAAATGTATATCCATATATAATGTATTATAACTGAAATGTGATTGTATTTTACAAAATACTAGTCCACTAAAAGAGCCAAGACAGGTCACTCGGTAAAGAGCAATTTTATATTTTTGGATACAGTAACATGAGTATACATGCATCATATCATTGCAACTTCTGGAATGTTAGCCAGATATGGCTGAAAGGTCAATATAATAAAAATGTCATGAGACTTTAGCTATTTTAGAGTAAATAATCATTTGTGTTTTTGTGTTATAATGTGTAGTCACTCTAGAATGAAAAAAAGCATAATTTATATTTCCTAATTTTGTATGGTGGTTACAAAGTCAGTCAAATTGATGCAACCCATACAGAGATGCAGTAGTGAAAATAATAGATAAGTTATAAATTTTTTCTTAAAAAACATTTGATAACTATGTGGAGGTTATAAAGATTTAGCATGTGAAATTTGAAAATTGTCTGATAAATATGAGTATTTTTAATCTTAAAATCAAAATGACTTTGCATGTTGGATAGTCAACATTTGAAAAAGGTATTAGAAAAATATTACTTAAGAAATCTTAAACTTATTAAAAAAAAAATGATATTTTGTAAAATTTCGTGTAGATGCAGCACGAAAACTATAATAACCAAAAAACACTTATGAGGTCCGTTCCCAGGACTGAGATGAGAGAGTTAATATAATTCAAATATTTTTTTCTTAGGAAAATGACTGCTTGTGCTCTTGGAGATGCAACTTATCAGTGCACTGCTCTTCTCTTTGGCTTTATATATCTTCTTATTTTATCCAGATGATTGGATTATTATAACCCTTTTGTCAATTGAATGTTGTACTTACATTAATTTGACCACCCAGACTACTACCTCTTTTGGGTAGATCATTTATAACTCTTAACTCTACTGTAGCTGCATCCTAAAACTGTGAAGACCTAACATTACTATCATTATATTTTCTTTCAAAAATAAAACTAGTAGATGAAATTGTTTGAAATTTGATAAGAACTTTCCCAAAAACATGTAGCTCTATAAAAATAAAATATTAAATTTCAATTTTTTCTACTATTTCTAATAAAAAATTCATTTTTCAATGTAGTTATTTACTCTCAGACTCTGAATAGTTCACCTTCAAGGTGATCTTTATATGAAGTATAAAAATACTATTTTTTATCTTACAATATCATTTCATTTGTGTAATCTCTAGAACCTCCTAAATGAATCCCAAAAGTTTTAGTTTAGAGGAGGGGACAGCTGAGATGGACCAATGGGTCCCATGTTGTCCCAAAATATTACGTTATATTAAGGTAAATGTTTATACTTTATTTTCCATTTTCTCTACTATATCACTAACTCTGTCTATTATCTACAACATACAGTGCAATGAAATCTTTAAAATTAACAAATGGAACTATGTATATACCTTTCAACTTTTCATAACCTTGTTTTCAAATTTCTTTTTCTTGTCATATTCGTTATTTCACATTCTTTATCTTTTCATTTATAGTCTAATTTTTAATTTTTCTTTCAAATTCTTCATCTTTTACTAGTTATAATGATACATCAACTGATACCCGCAGGGCTTTATGAAGTTATTTCGGCAGACTCAGCACACAGATTCATTGAAAAAACAAGATGGTGCTTATACATGCACTGTGTTTATAAACTTTCACAATCCAGTTAAACTTATAAAAATCATTACACCTTTCCAAATAATAAAAAATTAACTAAAATATACCAGTAAAACCTAAATGCAATGTCTATCAAAGTAATACATATAAGGCGAGAAAGTATAGACAGACACTAGATGCCCTACTCTTGATAATGGAATAACCTTTTTTCTACTTCATTCCATCCACTGCTAATATCTATTGGTCTAGTTAGCTAAACAGCAGAAAATCTGCTTTTTCTATTGGTTATAAGCATGTCATTTAACTTCAAACTGGTGCATAGCAACAAAGCTTTGACTTTGCAAATATGCATGATTGAACGTAAACTAAGACAAACATTTGCAACGTTTATTGGAAGGAGAATGTCTTTTAACAGCAATGAAAAGTAATATAAAACATCTCTATTTTGTGTACTATGGCTGTCTGAAGGAAGTGTCTGTATCAGATCTTATAAACTTGAGAAATTGTAATCACAAGCAGATCATGTAAAAGTAAAAACTGCAGATTAATTGCTGTTTTAAATATTTCTTTTTAAAGTAATAAAAACTTTTAATTATAATGTTATTGATAATAATAATTTCATTAGAATACATTGATAGTAAAGTGGTTTAATTAAATTTTGAAGTAACACAGTACCATATGCAAAAAAGAAATTTTAAAATGGTCTCAGCACTTATCAGATTAAATCTTATTTAGTGCCAATATAGTATCAAGTACAGTACATCTGAGGGCTTTGGATCAACACAGTTCGTCAAACACTTCAGCATCTCCTACTGTTTTAAAAGCCTTGGAGTCTCATGTTACATACTATTTTGTATTCCCCACCTACAGCCAAAGGCACCTTTTCTGATGGCTTCTCTACATTGTGACATTCCCAAATGATGCACCCACAAGCAATACCTCCAATGGGACCTCACTACTCAGTGGCATATAATTTCATGTGGCCCTGTTGTTACATCAGATGCCTAACTCTTCCATCATTCTTGTGTTTGAAAGTGATACTGGGATTGATGTGATGTATCACAAAGTAATCATGAGTGAGACTGAGAAATGGTGAAATATACTTACGAGGATAATTGATGTAGTAGTTCTTCTTGGCTAAAGAGGACTTGCTTTCCATGGCTCATCCCAGTAAATTGGTGACATTCATAATGGGCACTTCTTGGGGATCATTGAACTTCTAGCCAATTACGATCCAGTTCTAGCCCAACATGCTTCAAAGATACGAGCTTTGGAAGAAAAAGGTGAACGGCTTCAAGTTCACTATCTCTCAGGATCATCTCAAATTGAATTCATCAGTAACCATGCAGATTATGTTCGGAGTCACATTTTTGATGAAATAAGAGCCACAGAATATTATTCAATCATGGTTGATGCAACACCGGATTCTAGCTATGTGGAGCAGACAACGTTCATCATTCGTTATTTGGCCAAGGATGATACCGAATTTGCAGTTCAAGAATGATTTTTAACCTTTGTTGATTGTTGTAAGAAGACAGGGGCTGAATTAGCAAGCCTGATTATGGAAACACTCAAGCATTTTGGGAAACTATTAAAGACTGTCGTGGATAGGGTTATGATAATGCTCCCAACATGTCTGGCAAGTTCAATGGTACCCAACAGCACATACTTGTTGTTAATCCACTATGCATTTATCCTCCATGTGCCTGCCATTCACTAAATTTATGTGGAGTAGATTCTGCATCATGTTGCATGGAGGCAGTTACATTTTTTGGAGTAGTGCAAATAGTTTAAAATTTGTTTTCTTCCAGTCCTCAGCACTGGGCTATTCTCAAGGAGGATGTGGGTAAATCCATCCATGCTTTGTCAGGTACTCGTTGGACAGACGGAGTGGCAAATGTGAGACTATTTGCAACTCATCTTGCTGAAATATGACTCATGCTAAGAAACTTCTGTCTCTCAACCTCACAACAAAAACCATTAATGTAGTCAATGGTGCAATCAAATACGTGTCATCTTTTATTTGCATCCTTATGTCATCTCGTACAGATTGATAGGAGAAATCATCCAGGCAAGAGATGCTACAGTGGATGTAGAAGTCTCAAATCTAGAGTCGCTCTTGACCGATCTTGAAGATCTATGTGGGAAATAGCCACAGATTTTAAATGAAGCTAAACTGGTTGCTGAGGAAATCGAAATTGAACCCCATCTCCCATCAAAATGGAAAGTTAAAAAAAGAGCAAAACTTATTGTCATTGAGGAGAATGAACAAGTGGAGAACATCCTAGAAAATCCTTGTGGTGGCTCTGATGAGCCTGAATCTGAATTCAAACTGGAATGTCTTCTTTGTTATCATTGAATCGGTGATTAATGAAGTGTCAAAGCGGTTTGATGTTCTACATTCTTTGGCAATATTGAAGCATGACAGAAGAGGAACTCAAACTTTCATGCACAAGATTAATGGACAAATACCCAGACGATCTCTCAGAATCCATGCAAAAGGAAATGGGGCACCTTTAGGCAATAAATGCATCAAACTTTGCTGAAGATATGTGGCCATATCAACTTTTAAAAACAATAAAAAAAGGTACAAGTTAGATGGCATTTTTTCCAAATGTATGTATTGTACTGCGAATATTCTGCACATTGCCAGTTACAGTAGCATATGCTGAGAGATCTTTCATCAAACTAAAACTCATCAAGAGCTTCTTGAGGAGCATGATAACACAGGAGAGACTGAATGACCTAGCCATCCTTGGTATTGAAAGCGAACTTGCGGGGAGAATTGACTTCAGTGAAATGATAAAAACATTTGCTTTAGAAAAGGCACATAAAGCATGTTTCGTTTAGTTATCACAATTCTTCAATACTGAACTCATTAAAGTAATTCTTGACAATGTGTTTAAACTTTGAATAAATTATCCAATTAAATGAACATGTGTTTACGTTTTTGTCTTTTCTCAAAATGATATTGTTGATTGTTAAAGGTCTTTGTTCACAGAAAATTTCACAAAGGAAATCGTCACTTTAAGGCATAACTTAGTAGTATTAAGACTTGAAATATTGCTAAAATTACTAAAAGTCTAGAGCTTCCCTCTTGCTCTCCCATCAGGGGCTCATCTCCCGGATCTTGCTGGGGGCCCAGGGCCCGCCATCGCTCTCGACGGCCCAGCCAATGGAGGGGGTATACCTGGCAAGTCCAAACATATCCAGTTAAATTCGAAACCAGTGATGGTTGACCAGAAACAAGAGTATACTAAATAGACAGAAGAAAGAAGAGATGCTATGTTTATTATAAAATGGGACACATCACAAAGGAATGCAAGTCCATTACCAGTAAGCACCAGCACAAATCTCAACGTAAAGCAGCTGGACCTATTTACAAAAATAGTGCTGGTAAAAAACATAAAAGGCTGACTGGCACAATGGATGCTACTGCCAGAAGAAACAGAATCAAGAAAAAACATCAAATTCACCACAAGAAGGAAGTGCCAATTCCATGATTCATCAGTGCATGATTAATGGTTGGCTCGAGTTAGCAAATGGATCAACAGTGCAGTAGTGATTGGTGCATGTTACAAATGTTGAGAGGTTCTAACAAATCATAACATGCCAGTAAGTGAAGAATATGAAGGTTCTAAAAGACACTGAGTGCAGCAGTACCACAGTGAGAACCAGTCTATTATCTGATGATAAGATGACAGGCAAAGTACACCTGTACGTGCTAATTGATAGGAATGTGAGGAAGTTTCCCATCGAAAAACTAATGGTGGATACACCATATTATGTAGGAGACCTAGAGGCTATGTGTAAGAAGGTACCAATATACAACTTGGTGATTGGAAAAATACCAGGAAGTAGAAATTTTGAGGAACTAGACAGAAAGAAGATTGATGAAGCATCTGCAGCCATCAGAAGAGCTCAAAGCTCTTAAAGTCTTGAAAAGTCACACCCCAAATGTAGATTCATGAAAGCAGAAAGAGGTGCAGAAGTTCTTCATGCAAAAACCTTGGTGCAGTGCCCAAGAGAAAGAGGAACAAGATCTAGTGTGCCATTATACAGACAGGAAAGACAGATCTCAGGAAGCACAAGATCAAAATGAAGACAAGAGATTCTGTCAAAGTGAAGCCCTATTGGAGACACTACACTAGGAGAGACAACGAAAGGAACTGTGAATATTGGTGTAGACTATATGATAAGACTTATTATATGAAACAAAAAGTCTTTGTATATATAGTGAAAAGAAATATTGTAAGTATTTCTCTTGAATAGCGGCTTATTGTCAGCTATAAAAACCGGTTTAGTGTAGTATTATCATATTATTTATTTTGTGTTTATAATTAATTGATGATGAGGCTATGGAGATTTCTAAAAGGCCTAAGTGATAGATGTATAAATAGCTGTGACCAGTTGACCAGAAACAGAGTAAAAATTAAAGTCACATGAAAGAGAAATTTGATCAGAGAAAAGTTAGAAAACGTAAAGTTAATCACCGTGGGAGTAAATGGCCTAACAGTTGATAAGTTAGAGTGAAATTAACAACTTGAAAAATGATAAGGAGAATAATTTGTTTCATCAAAGGGTGTTCTAAACTACTTGAACCTGCCTGTGTGGACTTTAACAAAAAAGAGACAATCATTGAAAGTAAGAAGAGCAGAAGAATATTGGAAGTTCAGGATACAACTGCAGTAACTCATGCAAAATCATAAGTGAATTCTACATGAATTCTATTATGATCTAAAAATAGTTCGATTTGTCAACTGACTTCCAAAGTAATTGAATTGGCCTAAATGGACTTTTAAAAAGAAGAAGAGAACTGTATAATGTTTAATATACAACTATGATCTCCATGGTGTAAAAAATGTTTGTACATACATTTAACTTGTTTTGAATATATATGTTATTTTAAAAACAAGTGGAGCGCATGCTGTTTATCATTGAATTAATCACCAACAAGTCCCAGACACCTACTGCAGAAGAAGCCTTAGCCCAAGGCACCCAATGTTTACTTTACTATACATATATCTATACTACTAAAAAATGTAGTCTCTGACACCCACAGCAAGCATTACTTGATATGAGACCCATCCATCTCAATCAAAGAATAATCTTTGACTAAGTGAAGTTGTAGCAAACATAATTTTGTCAAAAGAATATTTTCTTGGTGCTAGAGCGGGCAGAATGCAATGACCATTTCATAGTTGGTCAGCGTAGCACAAGTATGTAGTGTACATATAGCCATTTGTGTTGAAGAAATACTTAAGTCAGATATTTACAGGTCTTTATGTGTGACATGCACCACCACATTGATGCTCATAAGCACCTGTAAAATGGCTTTTCTATTATTATTTTTTGGGAGGGAGGGGAGAATATTGGAGCCCATGTCAATTCTGTAATGATGATCACCATTCACAGAATCAGTTATTTGTTTGTTTACACAGGATATTGTTGTATTATATGGGCATCCAAAATTTTTAATTGAGAAATTAAGTCAATGTGCTAAAGCTCAAATTACAATTTTTTTTATTAATTATTAGCAAATTCAGAACTGCAATAAGAGCTTTAGCAAATTTCATCATGAACTAAGTTGAACTTGATGAATAATTATGATTTTCTACAAAACACAAGGACAAAAAGGCTGTCATATTGATCAGAAATCGTGATAGGTCAGAACTGTAAAGTGTCTCCACTTAGTAAGTGAAACTTTTGTTCTCAACATTTAGCAAATGGAATCTCGTTGAGCAAATTGGATTTTTTTTCTTCAAAATACACTTCGTAGGAGATATTGTAATAAAAATTTGGTGGAAGTTTTGTGCTAATTACAAGAAGATCTGAAAGAAGTGAAGGGTTGCAGTCAGGAAGAGGAATACAAATGTACATACAGCACTGAATTAATAACAAAGTACATTGTCACTTGCCATTTAAACTTGTTTAGGTAGGTATATATATCTTATTTTGTTTTTGTACTAAAATTTAAAACAGTATCACTTCACTTTTTATCATTACATGCACAACTGTATTAACAACAATCTACATTTTCATATAGTGCATTTGTACAAACTGGAATCCCCCAAAAAAGGTTCTATATTTGATAGCAATCTGCATATGAGTAATGATGTCATGTTATATTTCATCCTAGTATGATTTGTAATTCTTGAAGGAAGCTTCATCATCTACATTTGCAATTAAATATGCAATCATGAAAGAAGTAAGATTAAAAAACATGTTTATATGAGTTAATCATACCTTTCAGTTGCTTTCATATTTGGAGGTGATGCAAATTATTATATTCTTATTGAGTGTTGAATTTTGGAATTAAACATTTTCCTAAATTGAAAATGTATTTCCAATAATACTTACTTTCTCTCACACTGATAGCTATTACTCGACTACCAGGGTTTTTTCCTTTGCCAATCTAAGCATTGGTCTGACATACTCTTGTTGGCTCCACTCTATTATACCACACTCAGTTGTCCTTGGCTATATTTATCACGTGACCTTCCAAAACATACATACCTCCTTTCACACTGATAGCTAGGATCCCACACTGAAAAGATGGAAGGGCTGGTGAGGGCATTATCCATACAGAAAGCATCTACATAGATCATTGGTGTGTAAACAGAAGAATGGCACCCAAGTGTGGGAACCACACTACACCCAGTACAGGTATGCTCTTCCCCTGATTTCCCATTACAATAAGCCAGGCCCCAACCAGATAGCCAAGGTTCCACTACTCAGGGTTGGAATTAAAGGGTCATGGTCCCTATATACCACCTTGGTAGTTAAGGCAATTGGACTGCAAACTATATATGTATACTTATGAGTGGTTCCCAACCTGTAGCTATAGAGTGATGCATTCCAAGGCACCAGAAACAAGAGAAAGTAAGCAACACTGAAGTGGACAAATCTTCTCCTCAATCTAAAGAAATCTGAAAGGCAACATCCCAGGAATGATGGGATCTTGTATGCCTTATTCCACCCGAGGAAACATAATTCATTTGGTATGGAATTATGAACACTTATCTTCACTTCCCATCCATTTGGGCAAGGTAAATTCCACTTGCCTCTGGAATTATGGGGATGACATGGAACAAGAGTTCTTATCCAATGTCTCAGAATGGGACCACTCTGATTTGGAATTACGAGGACCTATTTCCATGAACAACGTACTGAATCAATATTGATCAAAAACAAGGGCCACGCTCAACTCAACCAGAGAGCCAAGTGACAAATCTGAACAGGGAATTACGAATAGGCTCTCACTTAGGCTGGTGCCACTCCTACCATCATGTAAGAAAAACCATCCAGAGAACTGGATATGAAGGCTGTCATCTTTGCCCTCTTCTCCAAGAATGGCAGAATTCACTATAACACTTAGGAGGAAACTGGGTATGGTAAGGACTCCCTAGCTCCACTATTAGAATCAGGGAGGGGGGTAATGTGCCTTGGGGAGTCCTGAAGAACAGTGCTCTGGAAACAGTGCAATAGGTGAACCAAGTTCCCTAAATTTTTAAAATCAAACCGAGCCCAATTTATTCAATCCAATGATTGGCAGGATCCCCTTATGCTTTACTGATGATAATCCATTAGTGGCAGTCCAGCACAGTACAGTAATACCACTCTAGGTGGTCTTATGGAACATGTAATTTCTAAAAAGCCTGTTGCAACCTGTATAAAGTATACTGAATTAGTGGTTGCTAGTGCATAATTGGTTTGATAAAAGCACACCTGCCCGAGCAACACTTGCCACAGCACTGATCCTGTGAAAATGATGTAAGGGACCCTGAAAGGTAGCAAAAAAAATACTCACCCCCCTGTATAATCTAGTGAAAGTGGTTAAGATAGCTAGAGGGGATAGGTCAGTGTGTGTAAGGTGTTGTCGGTCTTTATAGTATTCTGGTGGATTGTGGAGAGCTTGTTATGATCATTTAGTTTATCCTTGTTTCTGATTGGAGGAGAGATTTGCTGTAGATTCAACCAATGGTAGCCACAGCTTACTCACCTCTAATCCGGAATCTCTATTTAGTGAAGGTTTAAATTTTCTTGTCTTCTAAAACTTGTATGTGTTGATAATTCTAGTTTCTTCCCAGTATATTTTGTGTCCAGTTCACATGGCGTGTTCTGAAATGGCTGAATTTTGTTTTTTCATGAGTCTTGTACTGTCTTTATGTTATTTTATTTTCGTCACGAGTCTTCTTCCCGTTTCTCCAATGTATATTTCGTTGCAGGAACACAGAATTTCATAAATGACATTTTTGTGTTTCTCATTGGTAGTTTGAGTACCTTAGGTAGTCCATAGAACTGAGGGGGAAAGTTTTCACTGGTTCTTAAGGGTATCGTACACAACTTTACATGTATATTCACTGGGATGACTGATGAAGGACTGACTGAAATATTAGTATGGCTGAGACTCTGGGGCTAGAACAAAGTTAACATGGGTGATACCACCTGACATAGACCGTATACACATATAAAACACCCACAATTTTATGTACAGTAGGTTACTCAGTAGCACTGGGACAGTATAACCAGGTTATCACCTTACTGGCCCACCAGGATGTTGCCTGGTTTTCCGGCAACTCAATCTTCCCCTGCGTAAGTGTTATAGTTGATCTAGCATCCAACAATACTACAAGCAGTTACACATATCCCATGATGAAAACTGTGTGCCAATTTCAAAATAACCATTGACTATACACATGTGTATGTAAACTCTACATGTAGGTTATAAAGCTCAAACAAATCCATTGAAGGTAAGCATGGCACCTGTCAGGGGTTGACAAAATTTATTACTTGTTTCAACTGCATTCATCCAGAGAACTTGAAATGTACATGTCAATAGGTTAAGTAAACCTCTTATTGTCTAGATGTACATATACACAACTGGCATTATATTACTGAAGATACAGAGTGCCAAAGTAGAGAATTTTCATAGCTTGTGGCTCACATGACAATAACGCTGATATTTTAAGCAGTTTTTAAGTTTCTTTGGAAATAAAGGACTTAAAACTTTAATAACATATAACTTTGAATCATAAAATACATTATAATGTTAATTTCATTCACATAGTAAAGGAGTTTAATTATATTTTGAATGTAACACAGTGACTTGCACAGAAAAGAGTTTAAACAGGTACCCATGTTGAAAGGTTTAATACAATTCAAATTGCAATATGTACTTGCTGACTTGTCAGAAATAAATTATGACTTTAAAAAAATAGCAGAAGTTATAGCTTAATCCATACCTTTAAATCGAGGAAATAAAAGTTACCTTGTATCTCAAATCTCAACAAAATATTTTTCTCATTAATTTCATATTCTAATATTTACATATACAACTCCATTCCATATTTACCCTGGTGGGACGGCAGTTCTTAAACTTACAACACTAAAAGGTTGTTTGATTCTTTACAGCAGATAGTCTAAAGTGGCTTTGCTGTAAAACAAACCATAACATACACTTAATAAAAAATAAGTTTTCCTCCCAATTTTATTTTATCTACTGAACTAACAAAAGCTTTTGGCATTAATACTAAAAATATAAAAAACAACAGCACTTATGCAATATATATTTTTTGCTTTAATTACTGGGTGATGTATGATTGAGATTTTTTATATAAATGTGTTTCAGTATCATACATTTAATTTTATAATTTTCAATATAAAAATTAATTTCACAGTGATTACATAACAAGAATAATAAAGTTCAGAAATGAACCAAAAATGAAAAACACTTTTAAAAATGTACTTACAAACAAAATTTGTCCATCATCAGGATATTCCCTCAAAATAGACTGCAACTGTTTGATAATTGAAGGCAGAATCATCCCTGAATATTCATCATCTGAAGACTGGCTATCAACTTCTGCTTCTGAAAATAAATATGTTCTTCATTAATTAAAACAAATAATTGCAAGATGCTACATTACCCATTCTGGTCCAGAAAATTAGCAGAAAATCAAATAATAACTATCAATGATATTAACAATGCTAGAAAAATTATTAAGGCCTTAAAGTTACAAAAATTAAAAAAGAAAGGGAATTGTAGAAAGAAACAAAAAGACAGGAAAATACAGAAAGATAAAACAAATTGCAAAAATATAGAAAGACAGTAAAAATAAAGTTTGATATGAATCACACCTTAATAATGAAAATATTAATATAACAAACTATAAATGTAAAAAAAATTAAGTCCTAACTCAAATTATTCACCTCAATTTCTAATTTATTAGTTAAAAATAAAATTAAAGAGCTTCAAGATAAAGTAGATTACACTTTTTGGTTTTATACTGAAAAAGATTTGTTTGTTCAACATGTTGATAATGAGCTGAATTCTACTAGTAATAATGAAACAAAACTGTAGGCAAAATAAAAAAAAGGAAAAGAAAATAAACTATTGCAGTCTTTTCTGTTTAAACAACTTGCTTATTATGCATTAAACATACATGCTTATTACTATGCTCTATAATTAAAAATGGCAATTGTTTTGCTTTATTCTGCACATTATTTACCTCTAGAACAAGTCTGTAATATTTCATTCATCAGCTTTACCTACTTTTGATTCTAGAGCCACATGAAATTCTCCAGAAATTTTCAAAATTTGTAGTAATAGCAGTACCCCTCCCCCACAGTCTTTGTCCACCAATAACAAAAAATCAGTTTAAAGTATTTTTATTATTAGTGGTATGAATCCAAGGAGGATGAAAAGGAAAATTTAGTTTGCACACTTTGGCAAAGTTTGATTGTCAAATATACAAAAGCTATTTTAACTCTCTCCCTACCTGCAAATTGGGTAAACTCATACTGGCAAGAAATGAAAAAAAAAAAAAAGATCCATTACAGAAAGTTTTTGTTTCTTTTTTTTTGAGCAATATGATTGGCCAAAAAGACAACCATTTATCCTATCTTTAACTTCAGTGGGTCACCTAAATAGTTTAGAATGGTTTGGTTTGTTTGAAATTTCATGCAAAGTTACAGGAGTACTATCTGCACTAGCCATCCCTAATCTAGAGGTGATAGTCTAGAGATAAGATAGCTAGTCAACACCACCCACCACCAATACTTTGGCTACTTTTTAACAATGAATTGTAGAACTGATCATTAGATTATAATGCTCCCATGGCTGAAAGGTTGAGCATTTGTGGTAACTGGGAACAGTTTAGAACTTCAAATGAATAAATATAATCCATTAAAATGTTTATCATAGATTGAATTACCTAAAGAGGATACAATATAAAAGAAAAAAAAAGTTGTGAAGATCAAGAATGTTTTATGTATTGTATACCAGCATATTACCAGGAGTTATTAATTATAATAAATAAATAACTTGAAAGATCTCAAACCACTTAAAGAAATTAATTCCTCTGCTGCTATAAAAGATATTTCAAAATTTGAAAAGATGATGAATATATCTGCAGTTATGATAAAAAATATATTATTTATCCTTTATGCACAACTATAAATAAACAAGAGTGGAATGAATTTTTATTTATGAAAAATAAAACTAATTCATACGAATTGGTTATCAAAGAATAATCTTGATTAACTAAAAGACAAGTAATAAATCACAGATCAAATATATATGACAGATGTCAGTAGTATTTTTATTCATAAATCAGACTGAAGAAACATGAAGAAGACTGTAAGACAAAGCACGCTGTGGAAATTGAAATGTTTTTAAAGAATTCAGTTATAATAATACAACTTAAATGATATAAATAATTCACTAAGAGTTCTTTTAATAAATGCTAATTTTGAATGCTTAACAAGATTGATACATGTAATCCAGATAACTAAATGCACAAAATGAATTCATGAAAATACTTAAGGGAGAAGTTGAATAAATAGCAAATTTATATAATTAATATTGATAAGCAAATGTATGATTTAAATCTATCACTATAAGCTGTGTGAAATGCACCCAGCCCGTAAGTAACCTTGACAACAGTTATACTATAACTTTTGATAATGTACACGTCTTTATGAAAGTTTGCAGGCTATACATAATTGTTATAAGGCTTTTGTACACAAAATACCAGATTTTTTAATAAAGTATTAATATTTTTTTAATTACAGTTTTGCTCTGAAATTTTTTCTTTTGGAATGTTGATTATTCAACATGCAAAGTAATTCTAATTTTAAAATTACAAACACTTTTCTTCATTTGAAAACTGTCAAATTTTATTTGCGTAATCTCTATGATGTCTTAATAACCTCTAGAAACTATAAATCACTTTTTTTTAGATAAACTTTATATTTTATCTGTTATTTTCTCTACCTTATCTCTGTATGGGATTGGTCAACTTGACTGACCTCATAACCAACATAAAAAAAAAAAAAAGGAAATAAATCTAATTTACACTTCTTTCATTGTAAAATAACTACACATTGTAACAGAAAACCATGAATATTTATTCTAAATACCTTAAATCTCATAATGGTATACATCTATATATATTTATTAATCTTTTTATTTTATTGACCTTTGAGCTGTGTCTGACTAGCAACAGCAGAACAGAAGTTGTAAACCATGTGGCACATGTGCAATTCATGTTAACATATCATATCGAATAGCATAAAACTGACCTTTACAGTAATGGCTGGAGATGGCTTGAATGGGTAATGAAGAAAAACTTTAATATAAGTTTAACATAACAGCAAATGTACAACATTTCGACAAGGTTTTGTCATCATCAGGTACAAGTAATTTACACTGACACGGATATATATATAGTATTGAACAAAGAAGTCACAAGACCGGAACTGTTGTGAATCTTAGAAGAGGTATCTAGGCACCCTGGGG
>NW_013666127.1:18584-21197 GCF_000517525.1 Limulus polyphemus
TACAATCACATTTGAGTTATTATATATTACATAAGTATATATATATATATATATTATTATCTATAAATAAATTCTTAAAGTTCAGTTATTTTTCTTAAAATATAGAACAATAAATGATGGAATACAGAAAACAATGATCTCTACTGCTTACTACTGTTACAAAGTTTGTACTCGTGTTATACTTTGCTAAGCCTCATATAATTTTGTACATGGAGATGTATAACAAAATAATTTTTTTAGAATTTATATGTGCATTTTGAAATAAAAAACTATAAATTACGATATATAAATACCACAGAATTCCACAATAATTTATCAGGCTTACTAACTAAATTGTATTTTCATCTAAAAAATCTCATTTCTGATCAACATTTTATCTCACCTCTAATATTCAAACTTGGAACTAAAACACAACATGAGCAATTATGATAGTCATCTGTTTATCAAAGTATTAAGCAGGGATGATAAAGAAATTGAATATAATTCCAAACAATGAAGAAAAACAGATTTCATTTAGCAAAACAAATCGTTAACATGAAATTATGACTGATACATTCATTTAAGTTCATGGCTAGTAGTTTAGAGAAACTTTCAAGTAATCTCAAAGTTGAAAAACATAAAGAAATATTTTCTAGAACATAAAGTCAACCCTATAGTCTATCTTTGTGTTTACATGGACTAGTTTGATAAATGCAATGAAACATGATTGCCACTAAAAGAATTGTTTAATAATATATTGAATGAATGAGATATATCAGATGATGACCACAACCATGCACAAAACATCTGGAAAAAGAGTTTAAAATACAAAGCATGGAATAATATTCTGATCTCTCTGTAAATATTGATGTTTTGATGTTATCTGGTATTTTCAAGAACTTTAGAAATGTTTGTTTAAAAACATATAAATTAGATCTTGCTTGGTACTACACAGCACCTGATTTATCATGGGATGCAATGTCAAAAATAACATGTTGAATTAGAATTACTGACTTAATATAATATGATAGTGATACTTGAGACACATTCATGGAGGTATACCTCAGGGTTGTAACAGATACAGCAGAGCAAATAATAAATATGTGAAAGAGTTTGATCATAATAAAGAATCGATTTATTTAGCTTGTACAAATGCTAATAACCTACATGGACAGGCAACGAGTTGATATTTACTCTAGAGAGAATTTAAATAAAGTGATAGCATCACCATTACGTGGCATTACTTCAAATTATTAAATATTGATGTAATGAAATTACTTGATGTTTCTGAAATAGATTATATTTTAGGATTAGATTTGGACTATCTGAATGAACTACATGACTGCCACTTTTCATGTTGTTTAGATTAGAACTTACCTACTGTTATAAAGTGTTATTTACATTTCATCTGTCATTCCTTTTAGATATTTTAAAGTTTATTGTTTTAATTGTTTTTCAACTTATTTTCTGGCATACTTGTGTGACATTCAGATAAACTGATGTCCTAAAGGATAACAAGGATCTACAAAACAGTTTCTGCTACTGTTATGCAAAGTAATATGTTCCTGAATAACTCATTATAATGGGTAAGATCTGGTGGTAGGGTGGTCTGAATGTGAATAGTTTTGCTATACCATTACCAACAAACATTGTAGTATGTAACCTTTAAACTTTACCTACACAAAAAGATTAGTATATGTCTATGACCTTTGATTCCAGTTTACAAGGATGTTGTAACTACATTAAAAACACCTAAATTGTTTTAAGATTTACTTGAATATGCCTTACTACAAAGTAGCTGTACTAGTAATGTTGATAAGTATATTATGGTATACTTATCAGCCCTACTAATACTAGTAGTAGACTGTAGAGATACCTAGATACGAACTTTGTTAGTTATGGAAGGGTGAAATCAGCATTTATTTCAACATTAATGATAACCCCACATTCTAATAAATAGTTATGTATTTGTGGTGACATCTCTATACTGTATTCTGATGAATAGAACATTAAATTTTTGTAGTTTTAATTACTTTCTCAATGTTGTTTTATATGTTTGTTTGTAGTCAAGCACAAAGCTACACAATGGGCTATCTGTTCTCTGCCCATAATGGGTATCAAAACCTGGTTTCTAGCATTGTAAGTCTAAAGGCATACCACTGTGCCAATAGGGACTGCTTTATATGTATTAAAAATTCCCTAATTGTGTTTTTTGGAAAAAATATCTTTCTGCCTTTCAAATTTTAGACCATGTAACTTGTAAAATGTAATCTATTTTATATTTTTATACTATTATATGGCATTCTATACTATAACTACCAGTAGTTTAGTATTTTTAGATAAAAACTTACAGCCCACAGGCATAATTTTGGTAGGGGGTGGATGCATGTTCCATCTAATATTTGAAATTGAAGTAAAGCATTTATTTTATTTTTAGAAAATATCCCCTTTTATAGCACAACATGATTATCCACATTTGAAACGAAAGTTTTGCTCTGTTTACAATTAACTTACAAGTTACAGACCTTCTAGTCCTAAATAACTATATTATATTAATAATATTAGCAGTATTACTTATATTATAATACAATACTTAAAAATGGGTAGGAGACAGACTATAGTATATCCATCTAT
>NW_013666127.1:21224-24337 GCF_000517525.1 Limulus polyphemus
AGTAGATTGCAGTTGGTAGAAAATGCCCAACTGAAAAGCAAATCCCAACATACAGAACAGACAGGCCGTAGTTTAATTATCCCGCAACTATGACTCGTACGAGTATGATTAAACAATACTGCTACTACTACTAGGCCGAGTATTAGTACCAATATTACTATATTAGTATATATATTAGTAAAATTAATAGTACTAAAAGTAAAACTGATATACACTATCATTAGTATTATTAATAATGCTGTCATTGTATCAAATCAACTTAAAGTCAGTTTACTAAATAAATATTAAAAATTACACAAATGGATTCACACTATGAATAATATGATTAACTTCATTAAGAATAAGAATCACAGTCAAAATACTTAATCTCAGTTGGAAAATCTTACGTTACGGTCTTACCCATGTTGAAAGTCAGCGATGTACACAACTCTTAATGAACTTTAATTCTTCACTCTGCTGCAACAACTGCTCAGTACTATCTAATTTATAAGTTATCACACCTCAAGTAGAAATAACAAATATATATGATATTCGCCCAAACCTCCAGTACAGAAATCTAATTCACCTCTGCGTTTCATTGAACGTTTCTTTTATGTTATTATACATACATTCTAATTTCACTGAAAGGTTTTGTATTATTGTGACCAATGAAAACGTGAGTTTTGGTTTTGGTTTTAGTTTATTATATAGGCATGAAAATATATATATATATATATATATATATTATGGAACAAAGAAATCATTTGAATGAAGTTTGCTTAACAGCTTAGTAAAGGTATCTTGGTGTTCGTATAGAGTACGAATGTACGTTTTGTTTAGTTAGAGATAGTTTCCTTTATTTGGCATTTGATGGTGTTTAGTTCTTAGTTCAAAATAACAGTGTTATGAATTATTATACTGTGGGTTTTTGGCATGCAGTGATAGTAAACATAAGAATGTTTTTTTTATTACGTTCGATAAATATGGTTTCAATTTTTTTTTCGTGTTTCTCCGAAGTATAGTTATTGCAATATAATTTATAAATGACGTTGGTATTATGTGATTCTACATAATTTTCATTTAGTAATGACTAGTTTAGGGATGAGTTTTTGAGTGAATTTGAAGTCGACATGAATTTTATGTTTAATGACAAGTTTTTTCAGTTTAGTTTGTTTGTTTGAAGTTAAGCACAAAGCAACACAATGTGCTATCTGTGCTCTGCCTACCACAGTATCGAAACCAAGATTCTAGTATTGCAAGTTCGCAGACATACCGTTGTGCCACTGGGGGCAAGTTTTCTCAAAGTGAATAATTTATGAACTGATTTTAGGGATGAATGGTAAAATACACTTTAATATTGTGTTGTTTTGTGTATTACTGTCAAATTTGTTCGTGAGTTGAGTTTGAGGTTTTTGTTCAGATGGTTGTGTGAAAAATTTTCTACCATACATTGTAGTTGGTGAAAAGTTGTTGGAATGAATGAAGAAATTCTTAATAAAGTTGACTTCTTCATCTGTGTTGTGTAGTCAATTGAACAAGGTATTGAAGCTGTGTTTATAAGCTTTTTACTTCGTTGATTTTTTGTATGAATCTATGTGCGGTATATTAGGGGATACAGAGGCCTGTGTGGGTGATTTTGTTATTGAATTCTACCCATGGGTCGAAAGAGTAAATCCATATACTATAAAAAACTTATAAACACAGCTTCAAGACTTTCCTCAAATGGCTACATAGATGAAGGAATCAACTTTATAAAGCATTCCTTCATTCACACCAACAATTGTCGAAAACTTTACATACAACCACCAGAACAAAAACCTTAAAACTCAACTAACACACAGATTTGACATTAATGCACTGAACACAATAAAAAAAAAACTCCCATGTTCGCTATCATTGCAACTAAAAAACAAACAAACAAAACAGTATATTTATACAAAACTCTATCATTTTAAACAAAGAATTAAACACCAACAAACAAAAATTAAAGGAAGTTACCTTAATTAAACAAAATAGCTCTACTCCAAACCAACATCTAGGATACCTCAATTAAGCTGCTAAGCAATCTCTGGTCATGTGACCTCTTTGTTCCATACTGTGTATATATATATATATATATGTATATATATATTCCTGTGCCTATGTAAAATGCTTGTACCTAATGATGACATAAACTTGTCAAATCGTTGTACCCTAGTAATAAAGTTTCTTTCACTACCCATTCAATCCGTCACCGAACTTTATTAGCCAAATGTCTGCCTGTCTGTCGTGCTCTATATCTCCTGAACAGTTACTCGTAGAATTTATATAAAAATTATAGTACTGTCCTCACCCTCCTCGGCTTATATTTTTATTTTTCACCAGTTTTTTTTCCTGCAATTCCTGATTTCGCTATGTAAATTTTCGCAGTTTTATGTCCTTTAGCTTCAACTTACATAGCTGTCGTAACAATATTATAAAAATAAATAGAAAGTATATGAAAATATGAATGTTAGGTCTTGTCGCCCGCCATTTTAAATTTCTTGATACGCCAGTGTGTCTGTTGTTTGTCCATGTAACTACTTTGCAGGGTGTGGATGGATCTTCACCCAAACTGGTATGGAGGTGTATTAGGTCCATGCAGAGGTACATATAAATTTTCAGTTTTGCGGTTTTTATGGGCGTTTTGCGTTTTTTACCACTACTTCGCTCTCTGTTGATGGATCTTCAACAAATTTGGCAGGAAAGTTTGTTGGGTCCATGCGGAAATACATTCAAATTTGCAATTCACATTTTGTGTTTTGCAGTTTTTATAGGCGTTTTTGCGTGTATTTTTTACAATTACGCATAAGGAAAGCAACTTTTCATGTCCCAAGATAACCTTTCATTAATTATGAATTTACATAACTTCCGTTCAGGGGTTGGGTACTTCAGCTAGTATATACAGGATGTCCCCAAAAAATGTATACACACTTTGAATGATTATAAACACAATGTTTATTAAGATATATCTAAGTATTATAATTCAAGTTAAAGAAGACAAATGTAGAATCTTTTAGAGCCCATAACTAACTTAAACTTTCTTTCTTTACAGGTGCAACTGATTTGAAGTAATGGCAGAAGCAAGACTAAACTTTGAGAAAAGGAAATTTACC